>NC_056731.1:120264150-120519150 GCF_019279795.1 Protopterus annectens | reverse complement strand
ATTACTGTGGTTACTGCCGACAATGTCAGAGCATTTGGAGTGTGTAAGTAATGTGCTCTGTAGCTGAAGGCTCTACAGGGAGAGTAACCATGCTGTTCTCTCTATGAGTAATATTTATATTATGTACAGAGAATATTTCTTGCAGTTTATTATTTCAGTGATTGAAGTTATTTAATTATTTATTTGTTTGTTTATTTAATTTGTTGACTGGTATAGAGCAGTGATCCACAATGACCATTTTCAAATTCTGCCCAGGGGTTACAGAGCATAAATCAGGTGAAAAAAGAATAAAATGTTTAAAATAGTAAAAGGTGTGGCCTCCTCTTTCTTTTGAATCCGGTTACTATATTTCCTGAAGTTAAAAAATACACAGGGGTTGAGATGAAGTGAAAAAAGGGAAGAAGAGAAATGGAAATGGTAGGAAGGTTAGAAAATGCTGGAATACTGGCTATAGCTGTAAAGTCTTTAGATCATAATGCAAACTCTGTATCATACTTCTCATCCTTTTAGTGCAAGAATTCTGAAAAAAGAAAAAAACGTACTGGGGTGAGGGGGACAAAGGCCCAAAATCAAGGACAGATTTTAAATACTGGTCTTATAAACTTGGAGTACGGGAGTTGCAACACCTATGATAGGAGATGCAGTGGAGTGAATCTACCCTATGAAAAGTGAAATGTTTAAAAGTGAGCTTTGCAAGTGTGTGTGTGTGTGTGTGTGTGTGTGTGTGTGTGTGTGTGTGTGTGTGTGTGTATCTATGCATTTGAATCTCATCTTGTTTTTGCAGTTGTCAGGATTTGTATTTCTGCATTTCATTCTTCTGACTTCTAATAAGGAACCATAATGATGAAACCTACCAGCACATGTTGGAGTATAACAACTTACAAAATATTAGTAACAGCATCCAGTGACACACAGGCCCTAGTACTGACAAGAAGATCGAAAATTGATGAAGACATGTTTTCTCAGTTATTGAATGAAGTCATCCTTTGATCTTCCTGGACTTCTCAAAGCCAATAAAAATATTGATTGTTTGTCACACATGTTTGTATTTACATTCTCTTACTGAGTGGATGTTGGTTTAAGTTTCTCTGTAGCCTGAGTTAACCTTTTTCAACTTAAGGTTTAGTTCCAGATATACACATGAAGTATCTGAAGCAGGTTGTAGGATGTACATTGTGGGGCAGACATAGAAATGAGGACATCAAAACAAAATCCTAAGTAGCCACGTTTGCAAGGTAGGTCAAGGACGATGGATTGCGATCATTTGGTCACATATGTAGGAAAGCAGAGTATGATTTGGTAAAGAAAATTAGGAAGAAACAGGAAGAAGACAAGAGGAGATGAGAATATCCAGCCAAGTGATAAATGGATTGTGAGAGAGAAGATCTGTGACAGTTAGGCATGACTGTCAAAGAAGGTGTAAGAGTGTAGATCATAGCTGTGAATCAAGTGATATGGTGACAGCTGACCCGGCACTTTCTGACCCCATTTAGAAATGGAAAAGGTGGTTGGTGATGATGATGACAGTTCCAGACAACATGGATGTTTCCTTACTTGTTGTGTCTTTTGGCTTTTCCCAGTTAGGGGTCGCCACAGCGGAACTCCGGTCCGCTAATGATTGGCAGTAGATTTTTACGTGCCGAGTTGCCAGCTCTGAAGCACAACCTTCAACGAAGGTACGTCCATTCATGCATATCTCCACACAGAAGACACTCTAGCTGAGAATCGAACAGGACGTCTTACTGTGAGGCGACAGCGCTACCGCAGCACCACCACCGCAGTTATGGATGTTTCCTTACTAACGTTCCTAAATAGCTATTAGGTGGTGAATTAGCAATGGAAGTTTTTCAACATCACCTGTGAGACTAAAGGGAATGCAGCTACAGTTCTACACTGTAAGCTCATCAGCATCATGGAATGTAATAGTAAATTAATGAAAAAGGTAAACAGCAGTGGTCTGAATACAGATCATTAAAGAACTCTTTGTAGAACTGGTATGGGGTAACTTTTTAACCTATTACACAATGATATGAGATAGGAGCACTGTGTTTCAGACAGAAATTAATGCATTTTTTCACACACATAAATAAAGCCTCAGTAAGTTTATGCTTATCCAAAGCTTTGTATATGAGTAGCTTTGCAGAGTTAGACAACAAAGGGCTACACCTGCTGTGGTTCCGTTTGGACAAGACAAAAGCCACATAAAAGATGAAGGCTTGCTTCTGCATTTTGTGTCACATATTTGGATAGTAAATGTTTACCACATTTCTTTCAGGCTTATTATCTTAGACATGACTTGGAAGAAATAGCAAATGTTCTTAATGTGACAGATAATCAAATATATAAAAATTTTACATATTAAAATGAGCAGTGGTAGCCCTCAGCCTAACTTCACTCTAGAGTGCTCCTTTTCTTCAATTTTGCAAATGCTGCTAAAAGCACTTCTGCCCTTAGAAGTGATAATTGCTAAACTGATTACTGACTGAAGTGGCTACGCCGACCACCAATCCCTCTTGCAGCAGCTCGAAATCGTGGCAGGTTGGCTCAAGTGTGAGACAGTCACAGAAGGGTAAAACTAATAAGCCTGTGAAAATTAAATAATAAATAGGAGATATTTAAATAGGGCAGTTTGATATTTAACATTTAGTGAAAAAAAATTCTCATGTTATTTAGGTCATCGTGGTTTTACCAGGAATGATGCCATATTAGCTACTATTAATGTTTAGAATAAGTCCTTGATAAACCAACTTTTTGTGATAAACTCTGTAGTCTAGATTAAGAAGAGAGGCAACGGGAGCACAAGCCAGGAGACGTGCTGTGATTATTGCTACTAAACACGAAAAACAAGCCCTAAGTAACTCATTTTTTTCTTGCAATCAATGTGCACCAAAATAAGAAACGGAAGCACTGTATACAGAAGCTAGAAGATGATCAAGGAGAGAAAAGAATCAGCCATATTTTTAGGTAAATTACAGGTAAGAGATGAGGGAAATGTATACATATATATATATATATATATATATATATATATATATATATATATATATATATATATATATATATATATATATGTGTGTGTGTGTGTGTGTGTGTGTGTGTGTGTATGGGTCTAGTTTAGATCAACAAATTTACCTTTCACCAAAACTCAAAACTATGAGACAACTTCAACGAAAGTCCATTTCTATGAAACCTCAGATCACCATCCCAGTGTTACAAGGTAAACAGCCACTTGGCCACCATGAGAAAAGAACTACACAGAATTAATTTAAACCCAAGCAAGTGGGAGGCTTCACCCCCACACAAACATGCAGGGGGCTTCTCCCACCATCCACCTACCTAAATATACCAACTCCAACATCATACTACACTGGGGAAAAGGGCAAAGTTAACCTTGTTGGCCAAGTGTTTCTTTACCCTGTAATACTGTGTTAGTGACCTGAGGCTTTCTAGAAATGGACTTTCATTGAAGTTGTCTCGTAGTTTTTAGTTTTGTTGAAGGGTAAATTTGTTGATCTAAAGTAGACCCATATATATATATATATATATATATATATATATATATATACATATATGTGTGTGTGTGTGTGTGTGTGTGTGTGTGTGTGTGTGTGTGTGTGTGTGCTTGTGTGTGTGTTTTTGACAGAATTAGGTTGATTTTTTTTCAAATGTCTTCTAATTCTTTGGCATTAGGAAATTTGTCATTTTATTCCTACTGAGTCTTTGCTAAGATTCTCTTGTATCCTGACTTGTGAACATTACTTCATCACATTGTACTATACTTAGACGTTATGAACTAAAAAAACATATTGTAATTTTTGAATATGCTGCAAACATTTTTGTTTTGGAGCTTTTCCCCAAAATCTCAACCTTTTTCTTTTTTTTATTATGTATTATTGTATTTATGTTTATATTATTATGTTTTGGAGCTTTTCTCCCAGGGCATCTGTTGATAAGGGACTAATACTCAGTCAAACATTCCCAGTAAACAAATGCTGAGAAATACATAACATACATGCATAAATGCATGCAGTGAGGTCCTACTCATGAATACCTGAACTAGAAGAAAGCACATGATTTTTATGTTGCTGCAGCTTTACAAATCATTGTAACTAACTCAACCTGAAGCAAGCTCAAGGATTTTCCATGGTTGCAGCTGTGCCATTAATAATAAATTAAGAATAAACCACAGTAACTGTGCAGAATTATTCAAAGGATTTTAAACAGTAAAGTATTTACTAGTACAATAAAATGTTTTCTTTTAATGTTGAAAGAGTTTCACATTTAATACAATAAAATGGTTTATTTTAGTATTGAAAGAGTTTCACATTTAATAGATGTAGATGATCAGTTTGACCCTTAAGTTGGATTTACTGAACTGGATTCTCCAGGAACCTTTAGCAAACTGATATTTTATCATAATGCAATGAAAATGGGCAATTATACTGATGTAGTTTAGAAACATCATTGTTTTGATGATAATATATAGCCTCCAGACATAAAGTATGTCTATAACTCAGTTACGATGCATAAGAAGGAGCCACACATTATATGCTATACACAGTTCAAAATCACTTAGTAGACTATATATTTAGATGAAAGTGAATGCTACCTAGAAAATCCTAGTCGATACATCATGAAACAATACAAAAAATACAGAAGAAAAACGTACATCTTACTAGTATAATGAAGTAAACAAACAGGATACTGTCCCCAAAATATGTAGCATTATTTTGTTCTATGATGATTACACATAAGTAAAAAGAAAGTCTAATGTGTAAGAGATGTTACGTGGTTGAATTTTTATTACCAGACCTACAACCTGATGATCAGATCTGGGTCCACCAGACATGTTAATTCTTGTCTAAACACTATCACTCCAATTAATCTGTAGATTGTGAGGTCCTCACTAAGGACAGGAGATATTCATTTAAATTAAAAAGAAAGTCTCTAATAATTGTTTGTGTACATAAGAAGCTATTTTTAGATATTCTCAGTCTGGAAATTTACAACTTGTCACTGATAACACACTTTAAGGTTACTGAAAAGACAATTTATGTGTAACTCACTTCTCTTCTAACTTCTTTTGAGCTTGAAAAGTGATAACACTCCAGGTTCCAGAGATGACAAGGGCTAGATGTCACTCCTTTGTGTAGATAATGATCTCATTGCATGAGAAATATGTGTTATTGATGGTTTCCTATTGAAATGTTGATACTTGAAATGCCAAGTACAGATACACCAAAACAAAACAACAAAAGACAAAATTTGTATGAGTAGAGCAAATCTTGAACATCACTCTTCTCCTTGAAATATCTTTTTTGTCAAGGAGTAAGCCCCCATGCACCTCCAATATAGGTGGCAATCTGCTCACTCCCTCGTACTTATATATACCAAATCCAAGATCATCATCCCTCAGAGAAAAGGGAACATTCTGAGAAATGGCCATCTTGGACTTATTATATGTTAGTCCTGCTTTTCAGCCATTCAGTCTCCATGTTTGGAATTCACTCTTGTGGGTTCTGATATTTACCATTATTGACTGTTGGCCATTTTTGACCTTTTGACAGTATTTGATGTCACTGACCTTGGGATATTGCTGATATTGATGAAGTGACTTGCATTCCTACTTTACCTAATCCATCACAGTCCTCAAATAATTTGCCATAAAATTCTTGGATTGTCTGAGACTAATGCTTTGAGTTCCCATGTACTGTGTGGTGCACTATAGGACTTAAAATTTTAGTACCAGTTCATGGTGTGCATGTTTCGTGTCAGAGCCGTCAGAAATAGGAGAGTCTTTTGGTGGCATTATTATGTAGATAATACTCAGCTTTCTTTCCATTTTCATAAGCATAACTTGAGGAGATAAAGGAGAATGGAGACAGACCAGTACGGTATGCTAAGTTGTTTTTCATCTGGTATAAATTATGTAACTTTGCACTACTATGCAGGTCTTCTGACATTTGTACGAAGATACTAGAGATTACTGAACCAGGTACATACCAATTTAGGGCTCACCCAACCCTTACCGCAATGGTTCCATAGCTACCTTTCAAACAGAGTTCAAGCAGTCTAATGGAAAAACAATTTCTCCACTTCTTGTCTGTAAGTATTGGTGCCCCACAAGGATCTATACTAAGCCCCATATTTTTCAACATAATCATCAATGACCTGTGAACTGCTACAAAAATGATACTCTAGTTCTGTTGACTAATGACTCAATCCTAATCTGATCTGCCAAATCTCTCTCTCTCTCTCTCTCTCTCTCTCTCCAAGACCCTGCAAAATAATCCTTCCCATCACTTAAAACATGGCTAAATAATTCATAAACACTACTAAATCTTAAAATATCTCCCTAGTGAAGTATCAGCACTCGAAATGCCAAGTGCCAACAAGCAGAAAAAAAGACTGAAAATATAAGAGATGAGCAAATTTCAAAAATCGAATTCGGAACATCATTTTATATCCCACATGATTTCATGCAACAACTACAAATTGCAAGAAAGTTCAGGAAAATTTGGTGAATATATAGTGGTAGTCTATCTTTGAGAAGCATGTGTGAATATTTAATAGATATCCTCATATGCTTCAGATGGAGAAATACGTTATTACATCAAATGGAAAACATTATTTGTCAACCGACAACTTAAGCAGATGCATTGTGTAATTAACAAGGCACAGAAAAACAATCCTAAAATGGAAAAATGGAAGGGAAGCAACTTTTATGAAGGTAGTAAACAAGCTGTCTAAACATTAAAAGAAGTGATGAAAGAGGCCAGAGGAAAACAACTTACAGAGAAAACCAAACACATTAAAAAGGCTTTTTTAAATATATATCAGTGTGATGAAGAAGAAGAATGCATTTAATGCAGATAATTTCACTTTAGTTTATTAATAAAGGACAAGTACAAGACAACCACACTTTTCACTCATTGATTTGCTAAGGAGGAAGTGGAACTACTTGAAGTTTCTTTCTGTATAGTGAAACTAGAGCCTTAAATGTATTTGATAAATATGCTAGTAAAATACTAGGCAGATGAGATGAAAAGCTATTTAAAAAACAAATTATGATACTACTGAACATAATCTTTTCTCAGTGTTATGCTTTAGAAAGCTATCATTCCACCTATCTGGATATTTGCCATAAAAAAATTATTTTTAAACAAAAGATTGTTCAAATAGCTTACAATTACATAGGCTGATCAGCCCACATTCTAGTTCTCAAAAAATATTGGAATCTTTCATCTTTCAGAACTTGTTAGAGGTTCTAAACACTCATGGTATGCACTATATATATATATATATATATATATATATATATATATATATATATATATATATATATATATATATATGTGTGTATATATATATATACATGGGTCTACCTGAAAACAGCGACATGCAAAAACGCCGACAACGAAATCACCGACATCACAAAACCGAAAGTTCAAAAACACGAAACTTCACATGCCCAACAAACCACAATCCCGACAGTCAACAAACAAAACAAATCCCCTGTCCAAAAAGCACACACACAACACAAGCACACCAAAAACCTTACAAACCTACACTAAACCTTACAAGCACAACTATCTATGCACTAACCTTAACGCAAACCCTAACCCTAAGGTCCGTCACTATCGCACACTCACCTAACCCGTGCCCTAACCCTAACTCACTTAACCCGCCCCTAACCCTAAAGTCTATCACTATCGCACACTCACCTTACCCACGCCCTAACACTAATTCACTTAATCCACCCCTAACCCTAAACTCCGTCACTATTGCACGCTTACCTTACTCACACCATAACCCTAAAGTCCGTAACTATCGCAGACTTACCTTACCCGTATACCTCAACACTTCAAGGAAGGATTTTTTTTAAAGAATGAGTTTTCATTTAAAATGAATTATTAATGATAAACTAACAGTTTGTAGCAAGTAAGTGTGATCCTGAAAGGCGGGCGCGAGGTACCAGGTCTAAAATAAAGTGAAGAAAGGCATTGGCTGTTTGGTGTGTTGCTGCTATTTTTTCGCTGTTGCTGTGTTTACCTTACCCGTACCCTAACCCTGCCGTCCATCACTACCGCATACTTACACACTAGCGCTCGTTTAACATATCGGTGTTGTCAACGTCGGGAATTTCAACTGTCGGTCATCTCCATTGTTGATCTTCCGGTGTCGGTGTTCTCGTCATTGGTGTTTCCAGCTTTTGGCATTATCAGATAGACCTATATATATATATATGAGACTAGCCTCAGTCACTAGCGACACCGGCAAACAGAAGACGTCGATCGGCGAGGGCGAGTCCCAGAAGGAAAAGGACAGACGGAACCACGGATGGAATGAAGACGGAGAAAAGAAGAAGAACCAGGCGACGGATGTACGGACCCGAGGGACTGGGAAAGGGTAAGGATAGGGGGGGTTAAGGAGCTAGGTCAGGGAGTCGGTCAGGTGCGAAATGGGTAAGAAGGGTAGGTTAGGGTAAGGTTGATAGGTGTTAGGCCGGTCAGGTAAGTGTAAAGTAGTGATATTGTTTTAAGTTAGGGGCGGATAAGTCATGTGGGATCGTTTTTTTTGTACACGGTTATGTGTGGTGTGGTGATTTGGTGCTGTCGGTGTTGTGGTGTTTCGCTTATGTGAGGTAGAACCATATATATATATATATATATATATATATATATATATATATTATAAATATACATATATATCAACAATAAATAAGCCCATGACAAGGGTAGGCTGATGATGATATGCAACTAGTGTTCCTATAATATTCAAAAGGTCATGTTTTTTACTGTTTTTTGTTCGGCATTTGACTGGTTTGCTATTAGAAGAAAAACTGGTGAAAATAGCTATTTTATTGGCTTTGGTTTTATGGATTACAAATTGACTAAACGATCATGGAAAGTTGATTACGAGTTATGTAAGGAAGAATTTAAGAAATATGAGAAAGGGGTACCCTAAGGATGTACTCATTCAATGTATGCCATTAGGCTCTACAGTCTGAACATTAATTTCCCCTCAAGCATTTTTGTTTGCCTTTATGCTGACAATCTGAAAATAAAGAAAATAGAAAAGGTTGTCACTAATACAGATGACTACAACATACTGCAAAATTGTTATCAGGGTTATGTGCAAGATCTAAAACCAATTTGTTAATTAATAAAGATAAAACAAATCAGATACCATTTGACCATATTCTTATTTATATAAATTATTGTGTTTTAAACTCCATGATTGAGAGAGTAGACATACAGCAATTTGGGGATCAGACTTGATAAGTGTTTCAATTTAATTTGAATTTCAAAGTCTATATTGGCAATGCTCTTAAATAATGTAGCAGACCAATAGACTATATAAAGAAATGTATAAACTCTAGGAAGAAAAATATGATGAAAACAATATAATATAGATAAGTTTTATAAGCCCACAAATTAAGCAGAGCTACAGTCTTGTGTCCCTTTATATGAAAATGTTTCAGCATAAGAATGAAGGAATACAAACGTTGGTTAAGTTTATATGTAATCTTAAAGGTTTAGATTGTGAGAGGAGACTTAAACACTCAAGTTTATTTCCAGAAAAATATACCCTGGGATTCATGAAGCTTGCTCCAGGCGCAGGCGTAGCGTAGGCAGAATAACGCCAAATATGGCCATTGAGAGATTCAGGTACGATCCAATACCACGTGCACCACCGGCGTACGCCAGAACTGCGCAGCCCTCGGCATAGGTATGCTAATCACCCCATGCGCAGTGTCGCACCATGCAAATGAAGGCAGATAGTGATTCATGAAGTGGTGCAGGTGTAGCGTAAGCCCACGGAAATGTAAACCAAAAAACACGGTTTACATTTTCCCAAACAGAACATCGGAGCTATGGAAGCGGACCAGACTCATGTATTACAAAGTTAACATATGCCAATGGTGAAATACACAGCCAATGGCATAAGAAAAGATGCACAACACCTAAAAAACAACATTTAATGTCATGTCCACAGTAACGCACAGTACAACCACAGGGCATGTGTGCACAAACCAGAACATAAAGAAATTATATAAAAATGTCATAAAATCGCAATGTAATACAAATCAGGTTTACACCATAATACAAAATGGTAGGCATGGAACACCACAACAAAGGTGCAAGGGTTGCTAAGGGCCTGCGACAGTGTTCGGTGTGGTAACTATGAATTAGTAGTCAATGCCATGCAAATGAGGCAGATAATACTGAATCGCAAATGTCCCGCCGGATGAAGGTTGTACCATATGGCGCAGCGCTATAACACCGAGGAGTGGCTCAGAGGAGATACATGACAGCAGCAGAGGGGTGTGCCACCGTAGCAGTAAGCACATTGGAGCAATGCAAATCTGGCCTGGCTGTTAATAAGCAAAGCTGCAGGACAGGGGTGGGGAGGAAGGTATAGAATCGTTTAGCTGAGAGCACACATGGTGCCCAAAAGTGCATGTGTACGGGGATGAAAATGTGCCCAAAACCCAGTAAGCGGATGCATGCACTGCGAACAATAGCACAAACAGGAAGGAAATGCTGAAGTAGGGTAATTGGAGTACTAATAAGCAATCAACACCAATCAACTCACGGCAGCCAATCGATGGCAGCTGACAAGTCTGCTCACAGAAACCTGCAAAACAGGATAGGGGAGGCATTGGAATGCAAATAAAGGAGGGGAGGCATTGGATTGCAAAGACAGGAGATCTGTCATAGCAGAGCAAAGCAAACCGACAGTAGACCGGCAAGAGCACACAGTACACAAGATACGCCAGGTCTAGGAAAGTACAAATGAAAGCAGGCTGCAGGATGCATGCCAGAAAATGGTAAGTGGAACATGCAGAAATGTAAAGGGAAGGTCAAGATGTAATCCACGTCAGCCATATGTAAATCAACACCAAAGGCACCACAATAGTAGTTCCGGTAGTAAAACACATAAGATACCCTTTAGCTACGATTGTACATACACACCCTATGACATCATCGGTGTTCACAGCACAATAGTATAAAGTGTGAAAGCACCCTACACACACCTGTGTATTCCCAAACACTGCACCATAGGTGTAAACACATGGGGAACTTTTAAAATGTACATGTTGGGAGCTGCCATAGCTGTGATTCATCAGCATGTGTTAGAGACTGACGGTGTTGTGGAGGATGATGCCGACAACCACTGCAGGCCCTGGAGGAGGAGGAGAAGAGTGTTCAGACCAAGGGTAACCTACCAGGGGCTACATGATCTGGAGATAGTAGAGCATTACAGGGTGGACAGGGACATCCTACAGCAAATAGTGGAGCTGTGCCGGCCATGCCTGAGAACCAGAAACAACAGAGGGGAACCCATCCCAGTGGACACAAAGGTATGTGTAAGCTTGTGAATACTAGCCACAGGTACCTTTCAAAGGCCAACTGGAGATATAATGGGGATTTCACAGGCATCAGCATCCAGGGTACTACACCAGTTCCTGGATGCCATGTTACCACATGCTAATGAGCATATATACTTCCCCCGAACACAGGAGGAGTTGGCCAGCAATATGCGTCACTTCCACCATGTGGCACACTACCCGGAGGTACTGGGTGTGATAGACTGCACGCACATACAAATCAAGTCACCACTCGGTGAGCAAGGTAGGTGTTACATAAACCGCAAGGGATTCCACTCCATCAACTGCCAGGTCATGTGCAATGCCCAGGGCATTGTCATGGATGTGTGTGCTGGCAGCCCTGGAAGCTACCATGACTCCCATATCTGGCATGGCTCACAGCTGTATCAGGTATTTGTCAGGGGGGACATCCTTGTGGGGGATGCTGGCTATGCACAGGAGCCATGGATGATGACTCCCATCAGAAATGCACACACCCATGCAAGAACGCCATAATGAGGCACACGCACAAACCAGAATCATGATAGACCGTGTGTTTGGGATGCTGAAATCACGGTTCTGGTGCTTGGACACATCTGGTGGAGCCTTGCAGTACTCTCCAGGCACATGTGCCCACATCGTCATAGTATATGCCATGCTACATAATATGATCCTGCGGAATCAGCTGCAGCAGGGACAAAATGGTGAAGGCCCTCATAGCCCACCGCAATTGCCAAGGCCATCACAGGCACAGAGGGATTCAGACCATGAACACACTGTGCCAGCCCCAGTAGGCAGATGGAGGCATGCCCAATATGCCTATGCCTTGGCAAAGAGGGAACGTATAGCACATAGTCTGACAGTGTAGGCTCCTATGGACTGACACACCATTCCACCTGCACACACAGTAAAATTGATGGCACACAAACACGACCACCTGTAAATTGCAATGTATAGGTGGCCCACTGTGTGAATCCTACATAGGCAGCCCTCAAACATTGTACACACAACAGCTATCGGAACACGGAATGTCAACACCTGAACAGTACATGCACCTATCAGCATATGGTGGTGCTGTGTGTATAGGTTCCCAGGTATATCGGTAGGTACATGGCAGATTGTCAGAGGCCATACACCAAATGGGGAAAACAGTGTCCGCTATCGCCACAACATCGAGTAACCAACTGTCGCTTAGTGGAGCAGAGGCAATTGTGGGAGCACATGTGTGTAAGCACTGTTCTGCACACACTCAGCACGGAGTCCCTGCTGCATTAATGAGGGGCTCCACATAATATAATCATGGATGTTGTGTCAAGGCATGGGGTGTACCCATGACAGGTATTCGTCACCCCAGCATGCTTCACCTACGGTCGTTTGAAGGTGTAGCACAGTATCATGTGTGGCTCACTGTGATATACATACCCAATGCTGGAGCACATCCAGTAAACAGCACATGGACATACCATTAACTAGACTCAGCAATATGTAAACTAACTGAGTTACACATGCGAGTGCAGTATGGAGTAACAGCCATAGTATACTCCACGTACAAAAGGACATAACACGTGTACAAATCCCAGATGGCCATGTGTTAAATGCAGTGACCGTCATGCATGTTCCCGGTCCCACATCCTGCAAGGGATGTAACGTAATCCTGAAGGCATGAGTAATGCATGTCAGATGCAGGTCATCAGATCATATGTGTAGCACACGTTAGCGGGAATATGCATTGCCCACTGCTGGTAAGCAACATTTAAATATGACTATATGGATATGCGTGAAAGAGGGATAAGCTTCACCGAATATCGCGCAGATCACGGTCAATGATGTCCAGAACAGGTGAAACCAGCATTAATCACCCCTGTACTAATAGCGCCTGCTCTGAAAAGTAAAATGACCACTGCCATGAGTAGAACACACAATCATGTATAGAATCACCTAACACTATTGCTAGCCAAGATGTACCTATGGCAGGGTTGCCACCTCTTCAAATGACCAATGTGGGACATACGTCAGATGTCTGCAGGCCAACACATACACCCGGCCAGTACAAAATTGAGAACTTCACTGTTTTGCCTAGATAAAAGCTCATCCTTGTAATGTTTACTTACTTATTCTGTTTCTAGAACATATAGGTGGTTCAGATACAGAATAACTGTTTCATGCAACTATTACATAAACTATAGGAAATAAGTATGTTCCAAAATCTCAGGACATTTGCCATGTTTACAAATATTATGCAGGACACAACTGCCCAAAGAGGGACTGTCCCTCGCAGAGTGGGACAGCTGGTAACCCTAACCTACGGCAGGTGTGTAATGTGACAGGTACAGACACAAATGTGCGGAGTCCAGGAAACAGTATACACCAACAAGTACACAATGAAAGGTGTAGCTTGCCTGTCACTTTCCCCATCAGATATATATTAGAAAGGGCAATAGAGTGATATATGTTAATATATACGGATTCAGCGATATCTGCAAATATATATAGATAGGTCAACGACATTCATAACACCTCAGAGGTACAAATAAATAGGATACCGCCAACTATGGAATGTGTAACATACCGACATGCGCAACCACGAGGCTGAAAGACCGAAAGAAGACAGTACTGGAACAGTACAACCGCGAGTAATAGTATGATGATATGAAGGGACATTTAGTTACCGTTGCCGGTGTAGTGGTCCACGTAGGTACTGTGTTCAACTGTGTTTGTGAGTGTCTTAGTCTGTGTATGTGTGTGTTGAGGGTGCCGTGTGTGTCCCCGTGTGACTGTAATGTGTGTGTGTGTGTCCGCATCATGTGTCTGTTAGTGCCAATTCGGAGGTAGATCATTACGGTAGGTGTGGGTATAGCTAGCCGTAGGCATACGGTTACCACCTGTCCCACATTAGGAGGGACAGCCCCTCCCTGGGCAGGTGTGTCCTGACATAAATCATTACAAAGGGCAAATGTCCAGGATTGTAGGACATTAATATGTCCCATATATAATGTAATAGTTACATTAAATAGTTATGCCTGTATGTAAGAAACGTAAATGTTACATGCAATATGACAAGTAGCCAAAGTCCCACAATAGGTATGTATTGAGGATAAAAGTATGTGCTAACCTGTGTACTGACCATGGCTATGTGTTGGCCTGTAAACACTGCTGTGCATCCCGCAAGTGTCCAACAATGGCCATATGAAAAGGTGGCAACCCATGGCAAAGAGGTTGTGTTACCAACACAACCGCAATGACTGCAAATATCTGGGACAGAAATACATGGGATAGCTGTCAGTTAGACATATCCCTTTACATATCGCTGCAATTCCGGAGATATGGAAGTACCAACCTCACCTGCATACTATATAGAAACCAATTAACAATGGCCCAATGTACAATCCCATAACATAAGTCTACTAACTGATAGCTGTTTAATTAGGGATGGGGCCCACATACATATATCTGGAATATGTAGAAATGCAAGCCCCACAAACCTGTATATGCTACGTACAGCCACCGACATCCCCCACACTAGAAACCATAGCAATACAGACTGTAATAACAGCACAGACATCCAGTCAGCCAATTACATCGGCAGAACCATCAACATACCTCGTGAGAGACACAATTAAAGGCGCCATGAAAAATTGCAGCCGTTATATAATGGGTTTTGTTTGCAATAGTCTGTTATCAGACGTTGGGATGACAGGTACACCCACATGTTGAACCACATACTCTAGCAGTCACACACAATCCACGGAGGACATGAATCCAAAGTATAATTGTCTCCATGCATAGCAGTTACAATTACACATAAAAAAACACAATACAGGCCGTCCCCCCGAAGGTAGAGCAAATGGGCAACGCCCAAGTGGAGAATTCAATTATACCCCACTGTTGCCATGTAATTGGCGAATGGAGTAGCTGCACAGCTGATATGCAAGTAATTAGTCACTCAGGAACACCAATTGGCAGGAGGAAACCACATGTTACAGGTATTGACGTATATAAGGATGACTTGCCAGACATTAAAACCGTATGCTCATACAAAATACCTGTTTAAACAGTGTGAGAGAGATAGAGATGAAAGTCCATAATGATAACAAGGTATGTAGAACACTCGGTATGTATGTTTATGTATAACATGTTTTTTATTAATTATTTACTGTATGTATAGCCTGGTTTGCATTAATTAAAAGTGTCCGCAATGCATAAAGTGGGAAAAGGTATTTATGTAGTGATGTCTTGCTGAGCATACCATCGCATGTAAAAACTGTGCGTCCAGCAGTGGGCCACAAGGTACACATCACAGACACCACAAGGGATGCTACGAGGACTTTAAACCGAACAATTCCATACAACCTGCCGTCAGTGGCAGGGTATGTCCAACAAGTATGTGCCATTGCAGGGGATAGTATATGTTGATATGCTGTCACAGTAGGCATGTGTATGGGCATATAATGACAATGACATGTCTAAGGTGGTCCTGCTGTGCAAGTATGCTTTGCATTATGGGATACTATGTGAAATATGTGTAATGTATAGTATTGTAGGTAGATATGTCAGATATTCTACACAGCATAACAGGCACATCATGCAAACCAAAGGTATCGTCTATTGGCATGTACAATAACAGGATACATATGGCTTGTAGGCACGGGACATTGCAATAGCATGATAGCTAATCTAAATGGAAGGGCTACCAAGTAACCATGCACAAAGGACATGTAATAGCTTCACAGGTTCATAGTGGGGTACTATGCAGTCTAGCAAGTCCATAGCACAACTATAGTGTTCACACCAGTGGCACCTCTCTAGGGTAGTGTCCTGTGAACAGCAGAGCCATGTGTTACCTGCACCTCTGCACACTACAGCCACTGCAGTGATCCCTGGCATACATGTATCTCCCAACCACCAAGGGAGGTATCACATGAACAGTGCTACTGAGTGTCCCTGCGTGATTTACATAGGACTCATGCTCCAAAGCATGGTGAGTGTTCGGTTTGGGAATGTAACCCTCAAGCACATCCCACTCATTGATGCATGTGTGCACATATCCATGAGCATGTTGCTCACAGTGGCTTTTGCTTATGTCGCGTATGTGGAGTATATCCATTAATGTTGTTGTGGACATGGGCTCTGTCTCTTCAGCAGAGGTCACCCCGAGTATGTAGTATGCAAACATGTACAGACGTGGTGTCCGTAGTTCAGCCGCATATTTTAACTGTCTGAGCTCAATAAACGTCATGGCGTGTTAATGGTGTGGTATGTAAAGCTTTAGCTGTTGTGTAAGGTACACCCTAAATGGGGTGGTGTACCCTTGAATGTGTGTAGAAGTCTTGAGTTCAGAGGTACAATGGGTGCCTATGTACCAGCTACACACCCATTACAGATACGTGTGGCCACATAGAAGGATATCCACGCCACAGTGGCAATACGGTAACCACAGGAGTGGGTGTGACATACGTGTGTACTACAAACATGTACAATGTGACATGTATGTAGGGGACTACCACCTATGTGATAGTCAGTGGGTGAATGGTGTAATGCAAACGTGATGTTCATGAACCTTGTCATGCAGCTTGAGGCCATGATATTCATATCAGGTATCTGTCACAGTGACACCCATATGGATGGAGTCAGTATCAGCTGGTGGATCAATTATGGTGCTTTGCATGCAGGGGGTTGTAAAGCTAGGCAGGGAAAGTCCCTCTGTGCTAGCCTGTACCTCAGGGAAGCATATACTGAACATGAGGGGCCCAATGACTGAGGACTGTGGTATGCCAAATGTAACTGAAATGCAGTAGGTACTATGGTATGCTATCCTCATTGTGTGTGTCCTGTCCATGAGCCATGTTGCATAACATCCTCAGACATAGGGTACGATGGGCAGGTGGATGTGTATGTTGTCAATACCAGAATGGAGAAAGGTGCTGAAAGGCTATGAGAGGACAATGTAGGATGTGTGGACTCCCGTACCATCATCAACTACCCTGGTAACTGTATGAAAGGAGTCCACCAGGTGTAGGGTCCATGGTCTGGCCCTAACAAGTCCAACCCAGGTGGCATCAAAGGACTGGAGCCCAACAATGTCTCTGTGAATGGCGTCCTTGATGGTGTGCCCCATAGCCATGCAGAACAGTCCAGTCAGGTGGGTAGGACTATATTCCCACTCATGTATTGTGGTGCCACCTGTGTGGAGTGTGATAAATGTTGCTGTGTGCCATTCAGGGGCCACAATGTCTGATACAAGGCTATTACTGAATATGGTGGCCTAGTGGGGAGAAATGTCGTTCAGAGGTTTGTGGACATCACAGCCTGGGACTTTGGAAGGTGACATGGGGCCAGTGTCCCAGGACATATAAAGTGCAGGTTAGTACTGTGTAGGTGTGACCGCAGGGACACCGCAATGTTCCTGCATGGATTGTGGTCCTGTAGTGAGTGAGAGGGTGCAATGTTAGCATTGAATCCATCCGCCAACATGTTGCCAACATCACCTGGGTCTGTAATGTTCCTGAGTGACTGTTGTATGTGAGAGCAGATGTGGGTGTTGCCATCGACTACTGACATACCACCATAATGCCTTGTGGTACACCCCAGAATGTGTCGCAGTAATGTGTACGTAGCTAGTCTTGGAGTATGTGATGAGGGATCCAATGGCCCTACCGAGGCTGACCAGTGAGCTACCTCACCCATGGGATTGTACACCACTGTGCAACAGCCTCCACCTGTTGTTGTACATTATGTCCATGGAACTTGACCACCAGAGTGGCGTCTGTTATCTGGTGTGTACCATCATGGCTCTGTGTGGAATAG
The DNA here is from genome assembly GCF_019279795.1 of Protopterus annectens. Taxonomy (NCBI): domain Eukaryota; kingdom Metazoa; phylum Chordata; order Ceratodontiformes; family Protopteridae; genus Protopterus; species Protopterus annectens. Next base: position 120,500,972 of record NC_056731.1, on the reverse strand, counting down.
CATGATCCATGCAGTCGTGTATGTGCTAATGAACTGCACTGGGGTATGTTTCAGCATTTGTATGTGCATTGTCCATCTGCACGGGTGTCATGACGTTAACAACTGCTGTCATAAGACGTCTGTAGTAGGTGTTGTAGTACTCATGTACTGTGTATGCCGTGAAGGGTGTGGTGCCAGGATGTGGCTAAAAAGGTAGATTAGCATATGTTCGGAACCCACCAATGAGGGGATAACCCCAGGTGTGGAACACCAGTCACATGTTGGTAGTGATCATGTCAAGGTTAATGTAGGTCTTGGAGATGGTGTGTATGGGTTGATCCAGCCGAGTGGAGGATATGAATCATGGATGTGTCGATACATGAGTGGCTATCCCAGTTAAGTGTGGGGTAGTGTCAGTCACACATCAGTAGTAGCTATCTAGTATGTTGTTGAATCTGTAGCTTGTTACAATGTGTATAGCGGTTCTGGACACAGTTAGTTGCACGTGGAGCACCTCTGATGCATTCTGCTAAGTAACTAGCCAGGATGTGTGTACAATATAGTGAGATATGGGAACACCTCAGCTGTGGGTGTGCCGGTCCAGGTATGTGCCTGAAAGGTATGGTCTGTCCATAACCTGTCATTGCAGGTGTGCTCTGCAGAGCCAAGAGGCAGGTCCCAGTCACTGCAGAGATATTGGAGTGTTGCATTATAAGGTGTGCCGTGCCTGTGTGCGTCACAAAAGATGATGCAAGCATTGTGTCACATGACCCCATGTCTTGCTTGCCAGTTCCCGTTCTGCCAGTGACTGTTATTGGAAACTGTGCAAGATAGGCAGTATAGAAGCAGCAAGAGCCTTACATGTGACCTGTACTCCCAGGGCTGACAGTTGCAGGTCATCTGTGCCAAAGCATTGTGTTTGACCAGGTCAGTCAAAGCGGACAGATACTAGATGCCTGTGGAATGACAGCAGAAGCATAGGCAACTGTTGAAGTGACACAGGTAGTCATTGTACAGTGGTATCGGGTCCAGATGAATGCATAATGCTCCCCAGGACTGGGCCCACACCTTCAGAGCTACAAGACTGGTGAGCTATTGCATGTCCCTGCACACGTCGTCTGTGAAGTGGCATCTCAGGGCAGTCACACTAACATGGAGAATGACAGCCACATTGTACCTGGTGAGGTGTGGCATGGGTGCATAGGTTATGTTGCAGAACCAGTTACCCAACAGCAAGATGTAAGCGACTATCGCCTTGTGTAGCCTGCTGTGTGGAACTGCAGTGTGACTGCCTACAGAGTCACCTATGACTGGTGTGTTGTGTATGTTATAACACCCTATTGGCTGTATGTGATGGGCACACATGAGTCTGTGGGCTATAAGTTGGTGATGTTGTGTTCCATGATGGGGGCTGCCTCTGGTGCCTACACAGAGTATGGAGAGGTACTGCACAAGTCATTCTCGTATGTGTGGCCTGTGGTGGAGATCATGTGAGACTATGTGATGAGTGGGGTGTGTTGCGAATGTTACACATCCCCACATGACTGTCAGGTGCAGTCAGAGTTGGTGACAGCATTACCCCCAGCAGGGCTGCGTAAGTGCATCCCCCACAGGCTGTAGTGTCGTATGTTGGGAGGTTAGCATTGAATGTGTACATGAGACAATCACTCTATTGCCACATGTATGACATATCCATCATATAGACAGGCAATAGCACTGGTACGTGACAGTTGGACATGCCTGTATATACAACCATGTCTCACAGGATATGTGCATTACGTGTGTACAACAGCTGTTGTACCATAAGCAAGCTGGAAAATTTAGGACAGCCAGTGTACCTGTGGGAAATGCTATATTAATCAGTAGTTCATGACATGCTCACAAGTTCTGAACAAGTGCCTAGCATGACCATACAATACAGATAGGGTGTTGGATAATACCAACCCACAAGTGGTGACGACAGTCATAATGGGTGGCACCACACTATAACCCTGCTGAGTATGGTGTGCATGTCCATGAACTATTATCACTGTAGATGCTAGCAGTACAGATGTACAAGACAGTATGGATGTATGATTACAAATACCTTTGTATGTCACAGGAGTGTTCTACCAGTGGCCTGTTGACAGACTCACAACTACAAAAGGTGCCAGAGTGACATGTGCATATCACACCAGTGCCAGCTACAGTAGAACAGGGTTAATGTGTTGTACTCCACCCTCATTGTAGCCCATACCACACAGACAAATGTTAGGCATCTGTGTATGTAAGGATGTGAATGGCCATGACCTATGAGGAATAGCTGTGTCAGTGTTGTGAACAACATACAGAATGGGCTATGTGGGTGAGGTGTGTGACATATGTGCACATTCTGATGGATGATATCAGCATTGTCACCACTAGGTGAACATCCCTGTACCCATTAACTACCACCTACGCTGTGGTCAATGTTATGGACACTGTGTAAGGGATGGTGTTGTGCAGTACACCTCCCTGCCTTGGGACATTTCCAGGCCCCTTGGGTAGTCATATGAGGTACCCATGTCATGACAGGGTGCCATCCATGAGCACGGAGATCATTGGACAGGCATATACAGCACTGGGGTGACCAATATTGGATCACATATCACCTTTAAGGGGTAATGGCCATGCATGGATGGGTGATACCAGCCTTCACAATCCTCACCCTCACTATGCAGCATGCTGTCTACCTTGCATAAAGACATTTGCTACACCATGATGATGGACATGCTATATGTCCATATCCTGATTTGTACGACATATGTCATGGACAGCCACCATCCTAATACTAGGATCACCACAGGCTGGACAGATCCCTGTGCCATACATGTGACATACTCCCGCCAAACCATGCAACTCTGTCCATCACAGCTGCACATGTCATCCCAGTCATACATGGTGTGATGGCCGCATGTTAGATGTAGTATCAATTGTCCAGATCAGTAATGTGGCACTGATGCACCTCGCGGTGGCATAATGGCTGTCTGTTACAGCTAGGAAACCTTGCCCGTACATGCTATGGTTGATAATCCCTGTGAATGACATCCGACTAGTCATTGTCCCATGTCTATCACATGTGCAACACAGGCGATCCGTGGCAGGATGTTGAACAGCTGTACAGTGCTGTGTAGATGTATATGGCAAAACACATGCATGTACAGGTGTCCATGCATATGTGTGCATTGTCACTGCTCAAGTCCATTAAGGCTGTGTCTGTGTTCATATGTGACATATACACAGCATCAACATCAACAGCATTACCGTGGACACATCCAGGCATGTGCAGATAGGTAAGAACACCAGTGCAGGTGAATAGACATGCCCACATCAAGACAGCATTCACATGGAGTATGAACACTGTAATGAGGTGACATACATATATGGTGATGATATCCAATGCATAACGGGTGTTACATGTGTGTGACACAAATATCAGTCATGTCAGTGTCATGATGATTTGCAAAGATAAATGTGCAGATGTACTAGATGTCATAGAAATGTATGTGCAGCAGTATCTCTGTACATCTCTGAAACTGTGACCTGTCACCATCATTATGTCTTACAGATAATGCCTTGTACATGCCTTCCAGCGTACAGTCACCAGGAGGATGATGTCCTCATCCCGTACCTCCATGAGAACTATGAGGTGTTGTTCAGCCATGTGCCACAGCATGCCCAGCAGTGGGACGACCTGTGGCAGGATCTACACAGGAGGGTGAACATAACCACACCTACCAGCAGGTGTGCAGACACTGCATGGACTTGATATGACATGCAAAACAGCGTGCCACTGCAATCGCCAGGGAACAAGGTGGAACAGGTGGTGGGCCACCAACCCAGCCCCCACTCACACACACTGAAGAGCTACTGGCCAGTCTGGGGACACCCTCAGAACAGCATCCACACACACTAGCTGCCATCATGGAGGTAGGTGTTTCCCAACCAATGAGCCTGCAGTTGCCTGGTAAGTCAGTACTGCACATATGGCTATTATATCTGGTTTAGTTGCATGTGTCACTGTACATTATGTAAAGTAACAACATATGCAAGGTATGTGGACACACATGCTGCATACTACAGTATTCTACCCTGTGTATGCACACATGTGCATACTATATGCTATTATACAGGTGAATGTGTTAACATGCACAGTGCACCCTGTGGCTGTCATACAGTCATGGATAATGTTCATACTGCTGTGTCACCCCTATACAGGTACCTCTGGCGTGCCGCACAGACATGAGTCCGTTGCACTTGAGACTGTCATCAGTATCAGGCATGTTAAAGCATAGATCTATTTGCCATGTGGCCAGTTAACAGTTGCACACTTGATGTTCATTCCAGTCACGATTTACAAGTCGCATCACCCATCATTCACACAGGCCACTCATGTGCAATATATACAAACAAAGTGATACACTGACTTGAAACCATAGTAGTTGTCATTGCTACATGTGTGGTCAGCTGTGCATACAATGGTGGAGGTGTTCTACAATGGAGGCATATGTAGTATGCATTGGAACAACATGTGCGGTATGCAAACAGTACCACACAGTGAGCTGTGATATGGGCAGCCCACAGGTGTCACCATTGTGTTATATGCCCCTGCATTGGGTGCACACATTGTGATGTGCCATCTGACATGTCCCAGACACATAGTGTTCTGGCTGCAATATTGTCACACTATCCCATGACCCATACCCCACATACCAAACATACAACCCGTTGTCTTCATAGCCCTGTGGATGGTGACATATCTGTCATCTATGGGTGTATGCCATATGGGAAAACACAGACATGTGAGATAGATGGCCATCACACACATTTGGCCAACACATGTGCACACATGGCCATGGGGGATGGCCAGAGACACGTACCCACACAGTAGATGTGATGTGTATACATCTTGTTGCACATTATCCACACATGGTCCAATTATAGCCTTAGTTGACTGATTATACAGTTGATGTGGTACACTGGACATTCTAAAAGCCTGTGCACAGCTAGTGGAGGTGTCACTGAAGTCTACCATATAAAATCTGTTGAACATCATGACTGTGTCATAGCATGACAGTAGTCACCTGTACAGCTTCCACAGACATTGACACCACATCAGGCCACAGATACTGTACATTTCCCTTGATGCTGTAGGGCATCACCGTTAGCTGTGCACCTCGTGAGTGTGGTACATCAATGTCATGTGGGAAATGGTGAATTGACATGTCCACTATGTGTGGACATGGTTGCTAGGCAGCTAAGACCGTGTAGTTGTTGTGCAGGGGTGTCATCTGTAGGTCCTCCAGTGACCTGTCACTTGATACAGCATGGTTTTGTGTGTATACACCTCAGCATCGTGGGTCACATTCCACAGTTATGTCATGGGTATGCATGCAGTTATGGCTATGCAATGTGTACATATTATGCATTGTACAACAATATAGATGCCTCATGATGCCATGCAATGGCACAGTGTCTGTACTTCACATTGTATAGCAATGTAGACGGCTCACACTTCCCTTCCATGCTCATGCACATTTGCTAAACATGCTTTCTATCTGTAGGGCATACAGACAACACCGCAATGTGATGCCCATTACGATGCTGTATATGAGTCAGGACACCATTGTGTCAGACATGTATGCATGTTAATGCACATGTCAGCAGATTACATGTCAAGGTCACGTCAGCCATGTGTACTGTTATCCTGTTCTAGTTCACATGGTGTAACAAGGGGATGCATGCATACTACCATGATTGTGTGAACTGCATGGCTACTGATATGACACCTGCTTGCTGTAGTGTGCACCCCAGGGAGGTATGCTTACTAACACTAATAATGTCTGAGCTGCATGCCCTCTGCTGTATCACAGGCATGCTGCATGTCATCTGTCAAATCACATGCATGGTGTGTCTGTGTGTGTGTGTGTGTGTGTGTGTGTGTGTGTGTGTGTGTGTGTGTGTGTGTGTGTGTGTGTGTGTGTGTGTGTGTGTGTGTGTCTATTGTAATTTAGAGTCTTTCTTTGCATTCACAGGTGATGTAGGTGTGTTAACCTCCTGCGGTCCATCTGATGTTAGTGTCCCCACAGATACTAGCAGTGATGAACATATGCATGAGATACAGGCAGGGTTGTCAGGGGCTGAATCTGTGCCAATGGTTGCCATCCCAGCTATGCCCTTCTCTTCCCCCCACACAGTTCTGCAGCCAACACATACCGCATCACCAGTGGCCATAGAGGAAGGACAGTCAGCATCTGTTAGCGTGGAACAGGAACATGTGGCAGCTACAGAAGGTGTGTCTACACACCATGGTGTCAGTGTAATGACTGCAGATGTGCCACACAGGCATGTGGCCGGTGCTGCTCATAGGAGGACCTCTGGCAGACATGCACATGCAGGACAGAGCGCAGCAGCTGGTATCACCAGACGCATGTTCCAGACTGTAATGGCGGCACAGGCATATGCTGAATGGCAGAACAGAGAAGGGCAGAGGCTGCAGAGGGCTGCTATCCATACCCTAAATGACAACATCCAGGCATTGGCAAATGCTCAACAACAGATTACTGATGTTCTGGACAGGCAATTGTGTGACATGGTCGGAATTCTTGACTGTGGCATGGCAATCCATGAGCGTGAGCTGTCTGTGCTGGAACATCTGGTAGGAGTGAGGCGTAGGCCACGTGGACGTAGGCCAGCTACACCACCTAGTGCAGGTCCACATGAACGTGCCACCTCACATGGCCAGTCCCATAGTGCTGGTAGCAGTAGCAGTGCAGCTGGTGCTGTGCTGTCTACACCAGGACACAGCAGGCCATGTGGACGTGGCCCTGGACATTCCCAGCGGGGACATGGTTCCAGTGGACATGTGTCATCGGACAGTAGCCAAGCTGTACCTCCGCCTGGTAGTGCCCGTGCAACCCCTGGCAGGCACAGGTCACGTGGCCATGGTCGGACACATTGAGCTGTACAACCTGGTCTATACAATCTGGAGCTGTCAATAATACCCCGTGTAGGCCTCACAAAAGGCAGTACTGTGCGCACACATACATGCACACAGCAAAGACATATGTAGGGCACCACAACACCCACATGCATACTGAACAGACATGTCCAATCATATCACTGGCCCTTACCCACACAGAAGATGCCATCCATTGGTGCAGCCTATGAACCTGGCAAACATTATCACCCTGTGCATATGAGGAAGCCTGTGCCCCATCCCTGTCATCCACACCATTGGTGCAGGGACATGCTCAAATGGTCTGATGCACAGGGTGAACAGAATAGTGAGAAGTGTATATTACATTAGTTATGTAAGAATAGTGAGAGAAGTGTATATTACATTAGTCGTGTGTGAATAGTGAGACACGTGTATATTACATTAGTTGTGTACTGTTGACACGCACCAGACATACCATGTAGTACAGGTTTAGCATGCATTGTTACATGTTCACAGTATGTGTCTCAGTAACAACAGTAACAGCATGTTGATAATGATGCCCTGGTTCCCTCCTTATGGTCTACTTGCATGTGCCTACAGGTAGCACTGTTTGCAGTCTCCCATGTGTAACTGTGGAGTACTCACAGGCACATATGGCAATATCAGCATGCTATACATAGCCTCAGCCTGACTGTTGGAAAGTCTAACATAACACAGATGTCCACACATATACTGATCCAGAAGCATGTGGGCAGTTTAATAGGCTACAGTGGCTAAAGACATGACATCCATACCAGGTCACATCACAGGTATGTTGACATGGTGCAGGGGTTGTACACAGTGGTCTGGCCAATGATAATGTTAGAGGCCACTTGATAGCATGAGGCCTCACTGTGTAGCAGTAATAAGCTGTCACATTACAGGAACATACTCACACTCACGGGGTCAACAACACTATAACACACATCCCATAGTGTTGAGGTGAGGACCCATGCCTATGTGGTCATCACCATCACAGTACTGTGAACCCACATGACGCAACACAGAGAAAGAACATGTACAGGTAGCCAGTGTGGCTGAGACCAATGGCATCAACAGGGTAGTGGACTGCATCACCATGAGGGGTTAGGGATCCTGTGTGTTCTGTATGGTATCATACACCCTCACTCCATGCACTAGACAGCCATACATACCTACATACATGCACTGTGGAGACTACATATGTCATACACATATGGATAGCTGATGTGTGTGATACACACACCACACCTACCTACGTCATGCTTTCCACACTGCAGTATGTACAGATCTCTACAACAGTGTACAGGGGTGTGTAACAATTGGGATGTATTCCCCACCATATGTGGCATATATAGTCACACAAGCAATCACACATATGATGATATGTCTGACAGACATGCAGCAGTATTGGCTGCATTATGTGTACCAACGCTACCTTCGGCAATTGTGCTGCTATATGCACACAGGAGGATGTAAGTGTTACAGGTGTTAAGTGACATACTGTCGGTAACACCTGACCGCTGTGTAGGTTCTATGTCTCCACTGTCAAGTAACGGTAACATAGTGTACTGTTTGCACATGTAATGGTAGGATGGCGTGTGATGCACCTGTGAGCCGTCCCCAGCAAACATCCATCTACACAGGTGGATCACCTCTTTATGTACACACATCCATTCATGCCTGCTGTACATCCTACCGTACTGTCAGTATGTCACCATATACAGGTGACAATGATGGGGCTGCATTGCAACTGCATGTTGTAGTTAGGCACAGCTGAGTTACTTACATCAACTACTGCACATGCATGGTAGCTGCATGCACACTACAGATTGTATATGTGTGTTGGTCCTATATGCCTGTCATGTAGTCATGTTTGTATGCATTGCAATTGGTGGACATGTGTGTTGACATACATAACACATGGACTGTTGTATGATATGATGGGTGTCATGGGTAACTAGTACAGAGAAAATGCGTCCTCGGTCAACATTGCTGCCTCATGTACTGTTAGCATTCAACAGCCATGGACCCACCTTCCATTTGCGTGTGTATGATTGCTGTAGCCACTTGTCTGCACGGAGGACAGCAAAAGCTATGATATGTACATATGTGTTGTGTGTGTGGTCCATGCACATATCCACTGCAATTACATGTATGACATAGTCAAACATGTCTGTTCATTGGTGTACAGTGACAGTCATCTGTCACAGCTGTGTAAGACCCAGGACCCCTGGTATGTGTAGAGCCAACCTGGTTATGTACAGTGGTATCATTGCAATGCATAACACATGATGGAACCCTGTCGGTACATGTGTAGTCTGCACAGTTGCTGTAGACCTATGTACAGTCCACTGGTCATGAGTCACACGATGTTGTGTTAATGTATGGCTGTGTATTGCTGGTCCAATGACATGGTGATGTTGGAGGGCTACATTGTAGATTGTGGTGTGTACCTCTGTGATTGTGGTGTGTACCTCTGTGATATGCACCTGAGACATCTGTGATAGCTCCTGAGTGTGTACTGGTCAATACATGTGAGTGGCCTTCATGTACATGGGGACAGTAATACCATACTGTGCCCTTCCATGTTTAGAATCCATGTGCATGCAAGACGGCCCTTTGCAACTGCTAAGTGTGTGAGCATGCCCAGTATGCCATTGTGTAGATGGACACACAGTACATGCCAAACTGAGCCCTTCCATGTTTAGAATCCGTGTGCATGCAAGACGGCCCTTTGAAACTGCTAAGTGTGTGGGCATGCCCAGTACACCATTGTGTAGATGGACACGCAGTACATTCCAAACAGATGTGTGATAGTGTGGGCATGGCCATTGGCATCCTGTATAGTGATGGTGGTCATCCAGGCAACAGATGTCCATTTTCAATGTCACGATGGATGCCTACATTGAACACACTGGTTGCTGTCTTGAAGGGTGTACTGTCTGTGGCGTGTCCCGTATCTATGTAGTGTTGTTGTAGTGCTCCATAGATATTTGGTTGCCCCGATCACACCACTGCCGTGTGTTTGTCTATGTCTACCTTGGGACAGTAATATGCTTTCCGACTGCTCACTCTCTATACATTCCCTATCGGCATCCTTGCCTTTGCGGATGATGTCACCCACCTAGAAGTATGCCTGTGGGTGTGCTGTGCTCAGTAATCTTGGTAGCACGTTCTGTAAATGCGTAATGCTGTAGTGTGATAAGGTAGTTAGGTGTATGTTCGACTCCCAGTCCTGTCAAGTGTGTGTGTGTGTGTGTGTGTGTGTGTGTGTGTGTGTGTGTGTGTGTGTGTGTGTGTGTGTGTGTGTGTTTCCAGCTGCCTGGGGACACAGTAATGCTTTTAGATGCCTCACACCACATACATTCCCTATCAGTGTCTTTGCCTTTGCGGATGATGTCACCCACCTAGAAGTATGCCTCTGGGAGTGCTGTGTTCAGTAATCTCAGTAGCGCTTTCTGTAAATGCGTCATGCTGTAGTGTGTTAGGGTAGTTAGGTGTATGTTCAACTCCCAGCCCTGCCAAGTGTGTGTGTGTGTGTGTGTGTGTGTGTGTGTGTGTGTGTGTGTGTGTGTTTGCGCGCATGCTCCCATCCACCTGGGGACTCAGTCTTGCTTTTAGATGCAGCACAACACAGCAGTTTGCTACCGATGTCTTTGCCTTTGCGGATGATGACACACACCTAGATGTCTACCTCTGGGACAGCTGTGCTTAGTAATGTCGGTAGCGCGTTCTGTAAATGCATCATGCTGTAGTGTGTTAGGGTAGTTAGGTGTATGTTCGACTCCCAGCCCTGCCAAGTGTGTGTGTGTGTGTGTGTGTGTGTGTGTGTGTGTGTGTGTGTGTGTGTGTTTGCGCGCATGCTCCCATCTGCCTGGGGACTCAGTCTTGCTTTTAGACACCGCACAACACAGCAGTTTGCTACCGACATCTTTGCCTTTGCGGATGATGACATGCACCTAGATGTCTTCCTCTGGGACTGCTGTGCTTAGTAATGTTGGTAGCGCATTCTGTAAATGCGTCATGCTGTAGTGTGTTAGTGCAGTTAGGTGTATGTTCAACTCCCAGCCCTGCCAAGTGTGTGTGTGTGTGTGTGTGTGTGTGTGTGTGTGTGTGTGTGTGTGTGTGTGTGTGTGTGTGTGTGTGTGTGTGTGTGTGTGTGTGTTTCCAGCTGCATGACAACAGTACATTGCTTTGACAGTATTCACTCTCCATAACATCCATGCAGCGTCTTTGCCTTTGATGCTGCTGTCTGCAGGCTAGACGTATGCCTGTGTGAATCATGTGATCCACTGATCATGGTAGCGCATTTTGTAACTGCATAATGCTGTCGTGTGGTACAGTGCTTACGTTTATGTTCTGCTCCCAACCCTGCCACGTGTGTGTGTGTGTGTGTGTGTGTGTGTGTGTGTGTGTGTGTGTGTGTGTATATGTATCTATCTACATATATATATATATATATATATATATATATATATATATATATATATATATATATATATATATATATATATATATATATATATATATATATATATGTATATATATATATATATATATATATATATATATATATATATATATATATATATATATATATATATATGTGAGTGTGTGCATATATATATATATATTGTGTATTGTATATGGATATGTATGTTGGGATTATCACTCTTGACTGTGCTGCATTGTCTGTACGTTAGCACCCTGGATGTATGTACATCTGCTATGACTCTGTGATACTGCACATACTGTGTGCTGTAGTGATCGTAGGTTATACATGTGTAGTGACTGGTTATTGTGTTGCTGGGTATTACACGGGCTTTGGAAACAATGTTAGTGCAGCACCTTTGACTGGTTGTATGCAGATCTCGACAACAGTCAGCAGTGGTTATTACACTGGAATGTGAGTATGGCTCATATCCGTCTGTAGTAACTGTCAATTCTATGCACCCCAGGTTAACATTACAGACGCATGTTTATCCACAGGTTGTGGTACAGATCCCAGGACTGTATGTGTAGATGTTGACAGGTGCAGGACTGGGTTGTGTTGGATGCATGAAGGGGTGTCCATGGCCAGTAATGGGGATCTCTAAAGCCTGGCAGGTACGGCCTGTGACTGTCCCACAACCTCCTGCATATGGCTGACACATGCTGTACCTGTGTATATGCAGACACATACACTTACCACAAACAACTACGGCTATCACATACACACACCCATTGCACCACCATTGGGCCATGCAATAACAGTTGTCCCTCACACACACACACACACACACACACACACACACACACACACACACACACACACACCTACATGTACATTGGATGGCTCTATGACAGCTCTGGACATGTTAACACCACACACTGTGCATATGATGTCACCTGTGCCACCACCTGTGATGTGTAACATTGATGCAGGATCTGACTAACCTGGCGCTGCTGCACACAGAGGCTTTATTCCACTGTATTGATGTTAGCATGCTGTTAACAAACAGGTGTACGTCAGCAGGCATGATGCATTGCAGCTATGACCATCACTGTGGCATAGTTTACAGCACTGTTACCTGTGATGATGTAGTCTCCATCCATGTGCCATTTCACTGATGTGTGTGGTATTGGCGGCATGTGTGTCTGTGTGTGCAGTACGTGTGTAGTACACATGTATACCTGCTTACAAATGCATACACAACATTACATGGGCTTCACCATTCGTACACTAGCTTACTTGTTCTTCCACATGCGCACACAGGCTAACACGCACGCACACATGGTTACATGGGCTTACTGGCACGCACAGGTGCAGACACACTGTGGCCAGGTTTGCAGGTTACATCGGTGGTATCCATGGCGTACGCTGTCAGTCTCCTGATGTTCCCTAAGATAGCTCATGACACGCCTCTTCCACTGAGTACTGACAGCACACATGTGACACTGCTCCGGTGAGGTTACAGTGTTTTGTACATACACACTCCTGTTGTCACCTATCTTCTACTCTAATAGTCCCCTTAACCTACACTACACTGTAGATGCTTGGCCCATATGGCATGACATGTTGTGATTCACTATCCTCAGCCTCACTTGCCTCACATTGCCTACAAATGCTTCGTTACATCTCTGACAGAGCGCTTCCACACATAGGAACCAGTACGCAGTAGCCATGTTGTCTCCAGCTTGCCATTCATCTGCATGGCATACTAACATCTAGATAAACCTAAATTTTGTATGTATATTATCCATATGTCTTGTTTTGAAGCACAGCACATTCTTGTGGTGCAGTGCTATGCTTCCACACCAGGGATCGGGGAAGGACAACTACTGGTTCATTCATATACAATGGACAAAGCCGCCACTGGCCTTGGACTTGGACATTGGCATGCTTCTTCGACTGTATTCATACTGTATTTGCAGCTGTCATTGCTCCATTTAGCAACGTGCAAAACGTTAGTCGCATAACATCTGGGTACATTTCTGCACATAACTCTGCTCTTGCACAGACAGCTTACTGTTTCATGTCTCGCGTAATTACATAGGGTTACCACCTGTCCCACTTTGTGAGGGACAGTCCCTCTTTGGGCAGTTGTGTCCTGCAAAAAATGTGAACAAATGGCAAATGTCCTGAGATTTTAGGACAAAATAATTTTCTATATTTTATGTAATAGTTGCATTAAACAGTTATTCTGTTTCTGAAACACCTAAATGTTATAAGAAGCAGAATAAGGAACTAAAATGCTACAAGAATAAACTTTTATTCAGGCAAAACACTGAAGTTCTGTCCTTTGTACTGGCTGTGGGTATGTTTTGCACTGCAAAATCTGATGTTTGTAGCACTAATGTCACACTTTGGGCATTTGGAAAGGTGGCAACCCTATAATTACATCATTTGCATAGCTTACACATACAAATGGGGTATGTTGCAAATCCCAACATTGTCCGTGCAATGTTCGTGTTATGGGCGGTCTTGCACACCCCTGCAGGTGTTTGCTGAATAGCCTGGCAGTCATCTTTCCTTGCTGTGCTCTCACTCAATCCATACACGCCAGAGGCTTTGTGTATCATGGCCTAGGCTTTGCTGTGTGCTATGTCTATTTGTGGTGTATGCATGGCTGTGGGTATGTCCCACTGTCATCAGTGGTAATGGTGACACCCTATAGGTACTTCCTGTAGACTGCTGTGTCATTTGACATATCAGCACATACCTGCAGATGAACTTCCTACTGCAGCGCTTTTCATACCTTCTGAGTTATCTTGCAGTCGATAATGCTGTTTCCTCAGACATGTATCTGTTTCTGATCATACCTATCAACCTCCTAGTGCAAAACATCTGTACAAAGCTTAACATGATGGGGGGACAGATAGGGGCAGATTCTACATATTGCTCTTACAAACGTAGATAGTTGACAGTATTATAGGTTTTGTATTAGTATGACCTTTCTGAGGGATTTGGGGTCTTAAACACATCTGTTTATCATTATTTAATGACGTCAGTTCTCAGGTATTTGGCAGACAGGTACAGATTGTGAGAGGAGCACACCACACATATGAGGCATACATCTGCACATTTATACAGTTACGCCAATACACACAATACATGGCACCATCACAGGCCAGTTACCATTACATTCCTATTGCAGGACACACCCACCCACTGGGTTATATTCCTCACACAGGCCAACAGGTGCTTATCCACACTACTTATTCCATCGTGTACTTTATGTGTACGCCGGTATTTGTGCTTTCCGTCAGTGGCAGAGCTCACGTATGAGTATGGGGGATTGGAGACTGTATCGGTGACACTGCATGACACCCTGAGGGACACATGTCATTTGAGTCTATTAACCTTCCACATTGACTTTCACAGGCCATACATTGTAATTCACATTTGTGGACAAACATGCTTATGACTTGTACATGTTTTGTCATTTGTCCTGACATCTTTCTTCTCAGCTGTCCACCTAGTATCACTAGTTCTGTACATTTCATTAGGACGGGTTACCTTCATACTTCTCACCTGTACACATTATGGGTATACACCCTGGGGTTTGACCTATGATTCTGTTACATTTGTCATGATAATGTGCCTTTCTGATAGATTGCTGGCAAGCCATTACAGACTGTGCGGTTAGGTAATCATGACTGACATTTCTATTTCATGATTACTAACTCTCATAACATTCGTATTCCCGACTATGCAATTATTCTATCAAAGGTCTGACTTTGTCTGAGGTATATTTAATATAGTCCCTATTTGTCTGTTGTGTACTATGCCTTAGTCCAGCTGTCTTATTCTGACATTCTGGCAGGTATGATTACCATCTTGGTTGTATGCATGTCCATACTTGATAATCGCCTACATGACACTGATATAGGTCCCTACGTCTTCCCCCATTGGTTTACACAATATCCAGTGGATGGGTTGCACCTTTTTGGTGAATATAGGCGTGTGCTATACCCACATAGGTATATTGATCACTCCCATGGGGCGTACCTAATAGATCTGTGCCAACCAACACCTTGGCCCAATTCTGCATACCCATGATTCCCATACCTGACACACCTCCACAGTACCCATTCGACATGTTTAATGTGAGAGATAATAACGTGTGAGGACACTTCCGAGCACTCCCCACTCTGCGGATATCAGCTCGTACATCATACATTCAATCGACCCATGTGTTATTACCCTTGCACCTGCTACTGTTGCATGTACAGCTATATCGTAGTTGCAGCTGTGACATCTTTAGCATCAATGACGGTTCGCACTTCATACGGATCAATTTTTGGGGTCCTGCAAAGGACACCTATATTCATGTTTAGTGTGTAGAACATGCAGGCCCTGTCACACTGGTAGTTTCCGGGAAATGGTATGGAAACCATCGGTGTATTCTCCTTTCATGCATGTCTGTCTGTCTATCCATATTAGCTATACTGTGACCTATTTATGTACATGTGTTATATGTACAGGGACATATGTTTGTTGTGTATATATCTATTAATGTATCGTGTGTGTATAGATATATATATCTGTACATATATATATATATATATATATATATATATATATATATATATATATATGTCTGTACATTCCTCATCTCGTAATTTGCTTTGGATTATGTCTGTGGATATATGTGTATACATATCTCCATATCATACCTTTCAACTGTACTGATTTCCGCTGCATGTACAGCTTTTTGCCTCTTATCTTTGCTCTGTTTTTCATAACCTTGTGTCTATCTGGCAAGTTAGTGGCATATCATTAAAGACTGACATTGGTAAATAATGACAAACATTTCAGGTTACGACTTCATACCCTTCAGAGAATCCATGCTAGTGACACACCTGTTATTCTATCCACTTTCTACATTTGTTAGGCAATATCTGGGGATTGTCCCTATTTCTGGTCCATTTTTCATAACCTTGTGTCTATCTGGCAAGTTAGTGGCATATCATTAAAGACTGACATTGGTAAATAATGACAAACATTTCAGGTTATGACTTCATACCCTTCAGAGACTCCATGCTAGTGACACACCTGTTATTCTATCCACTTTCTATGTTTGTTAGGCAATATCTGGGGATTGTCCCTATTTCTGGTCCGTTTTTCATAACCTTGTGTCTATCTGGCAAGTTAGTGGCATATTATTGAAGACTGACGTTGGTAAATAATGACAAACATTTCAGGTTACGACTTCATACCCTTCAGAGAATCCATGCTAGTGACACACCTGTTATTCTATCCACTTTCTATGTTTGTTAGGCAATATCTGGGGATTGTCCCTATTTGTACCAGTTGTTGTCATGGCTTTGTCTGGTTTCGTACTTTACAGGTTTAACAGGTATGAGCCATGTACATAGAACGTGTGGAAAACACCATTCATTTTCTATTCTGTGAGCGGATTACACACGAGCAGGCACACTTGCATATCCTTATTGTGGCTTACATATGTTTCATAGATAATTGTGCTTCTGTGAACTTTCATAATTCTGACCGTAACAGTTACATATCTGTATTCCAGTTTACGGACTACTGCGAAACACACTTTCACCTTTACATATTTAAATGTGTGTACTGCACGAACGCTTTCATTACACTTTCAAGTTATATGTGCAGTGGTCGTAGGTCAACCGGGACTGCATTCACATTGGCCAGATACCTGAACCACTATTCTATTGGTGTTCTCCCTCATTGATATGCATACCCATAGTACTTAGCTACATCAACATACGCATCACTGCTTCACCTACGACACAGGCATCCATTGTCCTGCTGGGAAAAAGGCGGTACTACATATTACACATTCCCTATTGCCTACTGCTGTGGACTCTGGCTGCATTGTTAATCACTCCGAGGATATGCAGAACACCAAGGCATATAGTCCAGCCACATACAGGTCTTTGATTGTCAGGGTGTTCATGTAGTGATCTGGATTTAGGCTTGTCCACCTGGTGAATGGAACTTCCCTGGCTGAGGTCAAATGTCAGACAAAGCATATGGACAGAGATTATCTCCCTATTTTGAAGGTTTACCTGTGTTTATAGACACAGGTGTTTGGGCACCTGTCAGCAGCTTATTCTGTTTGCATTACATATTATGGGTGGGGTTGTTACAGTCCATACTCCACGGTGAGGGGTGTTCCCATTCACATTTGACTATTACCTGTATACAGTCATATGGGGATTATTATTTTTGGACATGAAGTGACTACAGGTATGCAGTTATACATTACACAAGTGTGAAGGGCTGTTCCTGTAAATATGTATGGACCATACCTCTCAACCTCTTAGAGCACCGAACCTGTGCAAAACCTACATGATGGGGGGAGAATTAGGGACACATTTTAACGATTGCTCTTACAAGCTTAGAACATTGATAGAATGCTAGGATTTGCATTAGCATGACTTTTCTGCAGGTTGTGGAGTCTTATACTCAGGATATTTCTCATTATTTAGTGACGTCAATCCTCAGCTATTTACCACACTGGTGCAGATTGTTGGAGGCACACACCAACACTATGGGGCGAACCTGTGGTCATTCTTAGGGTTGCCACCTTTTCGACTGCCCAAAGTGGGACATGTTCTGTAGAGATGTCAGATTTTCCAGGACAAAACATACCTACAGCCGTGCATAGTACTGAACTTTAACCTTTTTTGTACATATAATAGCTTATTCTAGTAACATTTGAATTGCTTATGCTACTTCACATAATATATTGAGGAGTCATATATAAAATAACCATTTTATGCGACTATTGAAGTAAATTAGGGAATAAACTCTCAGGACATTTGCTATGTCTTGATTTTTTTCACAGGACACAGCTGCCTACAGAGGGATTGTTACTCGCAAAGTTGGACAGGTGGTGACCCTAGTCATTCTGCGAATATCCAGACAGTTGAGTGGTATGGCATGGACCTCTGTAATACGCTGTTGTGTTCTGGCACAGCAGTAGCTCAGCATTAAAGATTGCAGTCGGAACGTGCTGACAGACATTTGGGTTTCAGACTTCATACTCCAGACATTAATGCCAGTGTGAAAACTGTTATTCTATCAAATTCTATGTTTCTAAGAGATATGTTTACAGATTGTCCCTGATTTTGGACCTTTGTCTCACTTATATTCACGGCTCTGTCCAGATATCTTGCTCACACAGGTTGACAGGTATGGTCAGTCACGACTGCACACAGTCAGCGTTCCTCACACTTGATTAGGGTTGACCTGTTTACGTAGATGGCTTTGGTTTTGTTTATGCAGGTTGGTTAATTTATTTGTCAATATTTTACTTGTTAATACTTGAATATAATGAAATCAGTAAATGTTTTTAATATTATGTATGTATGCATATTCAATATTGATAATGGAGTCTTTTTTGGTTCAGCATTTATCTATTTAAACTAAGATGTAATATAGAAGCATTTTTAGGAGTTTTTAGTATGGAAGAAAGGATACACCCTTTGTTTTAAATTGTTTGATTGTTTGATTGACTGATTAGTTATTAGTTGTTACACCTGATGTATTTAGAAAGGGTTAGCCATTCCCTTTCATTATATAAATGGATTTAGATAACAAATGCATTAGATCTGAAGAAGCGTGCAGTTCATGCATGCGAAAGCGCTTATCCTTGTTTCAATAAACTATGGATTTTATCGTGGTGGTCTACTTCTATTTGTTTCATTACAGTTTCTTTCATTTTAGAAGAGACCTTCAGGAGCCAGGACTGTTTTTGGTTGTTGCTTTGTTTTTGGTTGCTGTGCCTGTCTCCACATGATGGAAGGATCTTCTGTAGAATTGGACTATGTACCAGAGAGACTCAATCTCAATCAGACATGGAATACACTGATAGAAAAGAGAGACAATCCTTTATTAGGTATGGAACTGTCAGCTATCTTGTTACCAGACTCGGGCAATGCCAGTGACATGTCTGATTTTAATGTCTTATTTAAAGAACTAGAAAATTGTTTATACAAACTTCATCAGCTTATCTGTCAACGTAGACACCTGGAGGCTTGTCTACATTTTAAAGTAGTTCCACGTGGTATGAGGGTATTATGCATGCCCTCATACGGAGAAAGTCATCCGTAACTCCTTAAAAGTTGGCAGAAACTCAACCTTGAGTTGAATTACAATTATATTAAACTATTGATAGAATATTTTCTTCCAATAGAGAATGAGTTAGCTGCTAAAGTCGATAAAATGAACAATGATATAACATCGAGATTTAAAGGGGAAATATTCTTAATGAGATTGGATAATCTTTATGGACAAATCAGTGCTTATGGTGATAGACTTCAGCAGACAAAGTTACGTAAACTGCAGAGAGATCATCGGGACTTTTCCAACGGGCAAGTGTTTGTTTGGCCCAGGTTTGCACGCAATCAGGCACAATCGAATACAGGGTCGTTGATGGATAGGACACCAGTTCGTAATGAAGAATCTTTGGAAGTTGCCTCTTTAAGGCACTCGCCGGGGCCAGAGAACGTAGCTACATCACATCCTGAACTCACAGGGACTTCCCTGTTGGCTGCATCAGGCACGCCACCTCCAAATCAGTTGGCGCTCAGCAAGCACAATATCTTAGGAGCAAAGCCTAAGGTACAGGATAGTATTGAATGTTTTTTACCTTTACCCGTTCAACTCAACAGGGCGCCAGGGAACAGATCGCAGAGTCGAGGAAGAACGAAACGCAAACATTCGGGAGAAGCACAGATGAGGAGAGGGTGGACAAGGGACTAAATAATCTTGTTTTTAATTTATCTAATGTTGAACTTTCAGAAGTGGACATTGCAGTATTGAATAAAGGCCTTTCTTACATACCGGCACAGGTTAGTTATCTCAATGAAACGCTTATTGACTTAAGGAAGTTTGTAAGATTGATATCCTTAAAATTGTTTTTTGATAAAGGTAGTGTTTCAGAAATGAATAAATTAACCAATACTGACTATGTTTTTAAAAAGAAAAGTACTTTTTCCCCAACTTTACATCCTTTATTAAATTGTTTTACTAAGGCCTGTGAACAAGATTTATACTCGTACTATACTAAAGATAGATCAGGAGCGTTGTATGGCAACATGAATAAAGAAGAATGGAATTCCATAAACTGTTTGTTAAACGATGAGAATGTTATTATCAAACTTGCAGATAAAGGGGGAGGGGTTGTACTATTGAATATGGCTGATTATACATTCAGTATGAATAAGCTTTTAGAAGATGCAGACACTTATAAATTGATAGATCAGGCTACTGTAGAGCGACATGTATACGTAGTTCATCAAGAACTCTATGACCTTATGATGTGTAGACAAATTGATAGAGAATTATATTCATTTCTTTTTATAGAACATCCTAAGATACCTTATATTAAAGGGCTGCCTAAGGTCCATAAAGGTTTGATTCCACCTCCCCTGCGTCTCATTGTAGTACGGAATGGATGGGTAACAGAGAATACCTCCATTTATATAGAAAAGAAATTGAGACCAATAGTGGTAGAAATACCTACCATACTTAGGGATACCTACCAGCTTTTGGAGGATTTAAAAAGGATGGATAGCGTCACTTCACAATCTTGCCTAATGGTCACATTAGATGTTAAGGGTCTCTTTACCTCCATTCCTAATCTATATGGACAGGAAGCTATAAGGGACATATTGAATCACAATCAAAGGTACAGTAGAAATGAACAAATATTACTCAATACTTTGTTAGAATTGGTATTAACAAACAATGTTCTTATGTATAAAGAACATCATTTTTGCAACAATGCGGAGTAGCAATGGGGACTCCCTGTGCAAACACATATGCCAACTTGGTAATGCACTTTTGGGAGTCCTCTTGCTTGTTTAATCATGTCAACTTTTCAAAAGTTCTTCTTTACAGAAGATTTGTAGATGATGTCCTACTCTTTTGGGACGGGACAATTGAAGAATTTTCTACTTTTGTAGAGGAACTTGAATTGACTACGGAGTTTTTAAGGTTCACCATGGAGGCTTCAGTTACACATATTAATTTTCTAGATATCACTATCAGTAAAGATGGAGAAGGGAGACTTAATATGTCTCTCTATAGGAAACCTTGTTGGAGAAATACCATTTTGAGGTTTGATAGCATGCACCCCAGATTTATTTTAAGGAATATAGTTAAGGGCCAATTCATCAGGGTTAGCAGATTATGTGATAATCCAGAGGAATTGAATAAGGAATATCAGGCCCTAGAACAATTGTTTCTTGATAGGGGTTATGATAGTGAAATGATAAAGAAGATCAAGTCTTCCTATATGCCAAAGGAAGATAGTATGTCAACAATAGATAGGGTTCATCCGAGACCATACAAGCAGCATGTTAGAGACTTGGATACACACAGGATTAGTGTCGTACTTAAATTCACCAGTGACATTAAGTATATCACAGGTGTCATATCCAAGAATTGGCACATACTAACAATGGATCATGACATAAGAAAAATAGTAGGTACTCAACCTACCTTTACGTACAGAAATAGTAAAAATTTAAGGCGGATTTTATGTGTAGAGAAATATGAAGGGTCGGTAAATACTCGAATTAACAACAGAAAGAGACTGGGCACCTATCCTTGTGGCAAATGTAATATGTGTAGTTGGGTTTCCACCAATCAAGTATTTATACACCCTAATTTAGATTTTAAATATGAACCGAAACATATAGCAAGCTGTGAAGACATGAATATTATATATTTGGCAAATTGTGGAATGTGCCAAGCATTTTATATAGGCATGACCACAAGACGCCTAAAAGATAGGATACATGATGATCTATATGATATTAAGAAGCTAGATAACAAGAATGCTCTAGTTAAACATATACTAGAATATCCAGGACATACTTTCAGTTTTAAGGTACTGCAGAAAAAAAAAACCAATAAGAGGAAAGGGGACAATTTTAATGAACTGGAACTTATAGAATTAGGCTGGATTCTAAAATTGAAGGCACACTATCCTCCTGGCCTTAGTTCTTATGTAAGCATTAGATCTGCCTTAAAGGTGCATAAATGATCATGTATATATATTTTTCTCAGTATTTTTTCTAGTAGTACTTTTATTCACACAGCTTCATTTTTCACACAGCCATTTTATACAGTTTTGTTCATATAGTATCTGTCATCTACTGATTCATTTATTATGGACCATCAGGAGGACTTCTGTACCTGTTTTCCTCCCCCTTTTATTGTATATATGTCTTCATTGTTAAACATTGGACATTTGTATTAAGCTAGAATTAGCTTAATGGTTACAGTATCTCGAGTACTTTTATATGTCCATGGGTACATTCAGTCAGAGTCATGTGTTATACAACAAAATAAGCAGATGGCTTTGGTTTTGTTTATGTAGGTTGGTTAATTTATTTGTCAATATTTTACTTGTTAATACTTGAATATAATGAAATCAGTAAATGTTTTTAATATTATGTATGTATGCATATTCAATATTGATAATGGAGTCTTTTTTGGTTCAGCATTTATCTATTTAAACTAAGATGTAATATAGAAGCATTTTTAGGAGTTTTTAGTATGGAAGAAAGGATACACCCTTTGTTTTAAATTGTTTGATTGTTTGATTGACTGATTAGTTATTAGTTGTTACACCTGATGTATTTAGAAAGGGTTAGCCATTCCCTTTCATTATATAAATGGATTTAGATAACAAATGCATTAGATCTGAAGAAGTGTGCAGTTCGTGCACGTGAAAGCGCTTATCCTTGTTTCAATAAACTGTGGATTTTATCGTGGTGGTCTACTTCTATTTGTTTCATTACAGTTTCTTTCATTTTAGAAGAGACCTTCAGGAGCCAGGACTGTTTTTGGTTGTTGCTGTTTACGTAGTGTCTTCCTTGCCCTCATGCCGTTTTCCACTTTGCAAATGTGTGCATTATATTCTCCCTCCTATTCGTGTCTGGACACATGCGTCACGGGAAGGTATTTTATCCTGGGTGGTAGGTTATGCATGCCCACTTAGGGCTGGACAGTGTCATGGACCTCCACTGCACGTTCTGACTTGTGTCCAGATATCTACTGGATTGGACATCATGTTGTCATACCCATTCTACTATTTACACAAGTTGGTCATCCCGTGAGGGATATCCCAAAAATTGGTCAAGACCAAAACAAGTTAGATATCGAAGATTTTTGTGGCTTCACGAAAATGTGCAGGGGGTTTTACCTGCAGGGAATACATGGTTTGCAATCCTGACACTGCCTAGGATGACAATACCTACTACATATGCGCAGGGATCACTGTGTGTAGCTGTTTCTGCAACAAGCCAGTGGACCAAGTACGGCTGGATTTGGTGGACGTTCTGGTATGGTGGCAGGTTGTGTGTTGTGGAGGGTATGCTGGGTAGGCCATTCTGCATCCAGGTGTGTTGCATTTGTTATGGCCAGTTCCATCAGGACCCATTTGTGGGTATGTGACGGTTCCGTATCTATACATTTTTCTCACATATTTCCATATTCATATGTTTGTGGGATTGTGTTCTACACTATGGCCTGTCTGCTTGTCTTGCAGCTGTTTCTACATGAGGTTCTGTTTCTTTCCACTTCACCCGCTGCCTCCTCATACACCTCCGGTTCACCTTTTCTGCATACGACACAAGTATCGCCTTTGAAGAATTTACCATTAAACACACACCCCTCACACGCGAATTACTCACACCCCATAGAGCACTACTTTGGTTGTTGGCCCATGGCATGGCCACAGTTACACATTGACTACCCTACATGTGTCAGATACCTTTATGCTTGTGTGGACTACCCTGCCATGTTTGCTTTCCACATGCTATACCTCACGCACATGGGTACATGCCCTTACTTCAATTTCATTACTTGGTTTGTGTTATGTTCCGTCCTTTGTACTGGCCGTGGGTATGTGTCGGCCTGTACAGTCTGATGTCTGTACCAAACATGTCTCACTTTGGCCATTTGTAAGGGTGACAATCCTACTGTGACAGTTGCGGTGAACACAGCATATTTGTAGCATTTTGGTATCTTTTCCTGTTTGTTATGACATTTATGTATTATACATCCAGTGACCTATGTATAATGCAACTATTGCATGATGTCTATGGAGGAATTATGTCCTATATTCTCTGGACATTTGCCAGTTTTACATGTTTGTGTCAGGACACATCTGCCCACAGAGGTACTGTTGCTCACAAAGTGGGACAGGTGGTAATCTTGGTCGACGGTACGGATCATACTGTTCCTTTCGGCCTACATGTGCCCGTGTTGTTATGGCTCGTTTATATGCTCCTTCTGTTTCGTTTACATGCGTATGGTATTTCCTATCACATTTGCTATGTGAAATACGGACATACCTTTTGTATGTGACTATTACATGGCTTGTGGGATATGATTCAGACATACGGTCACTACCTATATCTACATTTCTCCTCATGTATTTTGTTATGGACACATCTGCACAGCTACGTTCCCTCCCTCAAATTATGGGTCGGCTGGTGACCCTCTCTGTTGGACTGGACGTACCTACTGGCGGCGCGCTAACATCTGTTACATTTCATTTCCACATGGTATAGCTATCAACACTACGTTGGACTACAGGCACATGGTTTTCCTGTCATTTGTTCATGGGTAGGGACCCGTTATTCTATACCGTGCATTTGTGTTTGAGTCTTCATTTTCTGTTCGCAGGAACTCTGCTTTGCATACGTTTCAGTCTCCATGGACACTGATAGGTACGATTACTATTGCTGGCGGAATATAATATTCAGCAGTTTAGGTTGCTCCTCGAAAGCTGACATTGACACGCCTCCCTGCGCAACTTCGATATGCCCCTTGCACTCGAACACGTTTCCTATGCACGTGGCTGTGGCGGCTGCATGCCTTCATTAATATGCATATGGCGCGACTACTCCACATCTACGCCGCACGGCCGGCGCAAGCCTTATGCTGGACTTGCGCCGAGCTTAATTAATCCGGGGCATAGAGTAAAATGATAAGACTCTTGTTAATAAAGCAAAACAAGACACAATCTTGGGGGAATGTTTGGGCTTATGGGCTCGAGACAACACATATCAGGAATGTCGTATCAGAAGAATGAAAGAATAAAACCACAAATTCATTTTCTGAAAGATGCATGAGTGACTAGAATGTTCTTTAAGTTTTGGACCAAGGAAACTAATGACATAGTTCCCTTCAAAGAATAATTGGAAAGTCATTTTGGATGAGTATGCTACCAGGCATAAGCAGTTACAATGGCATTGTACCTGCATTTCAAAAATCTATTGTATTGCAAGCTGATTACTTATTATATGTTAAACTTTAACAGATCTTATCTATGTTTTATGATTACCGTGCATAGAATTTCAACTTATTCCTTTCAGTTTGTACTGTAATATCTACTGTATGCATTTCAAGAGTTTTAATTGAGGCATGTGAGGCAGAGCACCTCGCTGGCTCTGTTCAAGAGAAATCTTGACCTGTGGATGGGAGATCGTAGGTTTATCCCGGGAATCATCTCTGTGTCACTGCTGGACAGAGGCACAACAAACTAATGGGCACAGTATTTTTCAGAACCTATGAACCTATTAATTAGGTTTTATCCATACAATTCAAATAAATGTTCATATCTCTTGAACTATAAGGTCTACTAATGAATTGTAAATGGCAAACAACTGCTCTTCAGAAAGTACTATTTACAGTGGATAAATATATTAGACTCTAGGTCTTAAACTGAAGTTTTGTTAAGTCCCAGTAGCAAAATACATATTAATTTTTGTAATGTTTTGAACAAAATGTAAATAAAGCAATAAATATGCAAGCTTTAAGCTTTCATATGATGCCACGTAGTTCTGCCTGTATTACTTTGCTGTTGAAATATTTATACAATTATGAAAACTATGGCTATGTAAATAAATACTAAAATAATCAAAAAAAAATAGCTGGTCAGGCAGAAGTGTAGAAGAAACAGGAACTTTAATAAAACTTTACACACTGAATAAAATCAATAAAACAATAAAAAACAGGATAAGCACTTTGGTACACACAGGTGCTTCTTTAGATCCATAAAATACTACATCTACAGTGAGTTTTTATATGCACAGCCTAGTGTTTCAAGTCACGTGATTTCAATAAAGGCCTAATTGGAATAACTTCATTTAACCCTTTACCTTCATTGGCTCTAAGCAAATGCATCAATTTATTTCAGTATATTCTGTCTTAGTTTTTACATCACCACCTCTCAAGCCTGGTATATACATATCCAAAACTATAAACTTAAACCAGTGTTAACACCCTGCTGACATAACATGTTTTGATAAAGCATTCCTCACATCTTGCTTGCGATTACCATAAACATGCTCTCTAATCCTATCTCTTAAACAGCGGTTGGTCTTCCCAATGTAAAAACATTGACAAACTACAAATGACGCACAGTAGATTATATATTCTTACTACTACAGTCAGCATGTAATCTAATGCTAAACACCTGTCCTGTATCTGGGTGTACAAACTGGTCATCTGAATCCACATATTTACATGCACTAAAATGATGGCATGGGAATGTCCCTATCCTCTGGCTAGGGGCTGTCCTCTGACCGTCAGATAGGGGTTTATAACATAACATTTTCTTTAATAAGGGGCGATTCTTAAAACAAAAAGATGGTGTGTTTCCTAGTAGCCCTTTACACTTATTATCAGAGGTTAGAATTCTCCAGTGTTTTCTAATAATTTCACATATGCATCCTAAATCCTTTGAGTATGTAAGGCTCATACATATCTTGTGAGAGTGCACCTCATTATGGGGAGTAATGTCTTCTGCTCTACAATCAAAGTAAGGTCTTGTACGTGTCTCCATTTGCATAACTGCATCATTCTGTGCTATCGTTATCTCTGCACTACTATACCCTCTGTCCAATAAATTACTGCTAAGTGTATCAAAAGAGTCATACATATCACTATCTCTTGTATTCAGTCTTGCCGTTCTAAAAAGTTGTCCTCTAAGGACATTCTGCTTGACATGTCTCGTGTGCATACTGCATGAATGTACTGTATTGTTGGTCTTACATGATTTAGCAAACTGTTTTGTGTACAGACCTCCTGCAGTCTTAACTACCATAACATCCAAGAACAAAATAGACTCAGTAGAGCATTCATAAGATAAATGGAGAAAGCTAGTAGTATTATTCAGATAACACACAAACTGATCTAAACTTGTCTCTGTGTTCCCCCAAACAAGAAACAGATCGCCCACATAACGACCATAAAACAATATTGAATTTTTGAAACTGTTAATGTCAGAAAAAGCACTCGTGCTCCCATTCCGCTAGAACCAAACTGGCATAACTGTTCGCACATGCCGTGCCCATTGCTACTCCTTTTGCTGCAAAAAATATTCACTCTCAAACAAAAATACATTATGTCCCAGAATAAGCTCTAGCAATGTGCAGACCAGATAGACTTTATCACTATGAGAAGCAGGGTCCCTATTCAAGCTCCTCCTGACACTATCAATACCTTCGTCATTTGGAATACAAGTAAAGAGTGAAGCTACATCTAACATAACTAGCATCATCTCTTCTTTAAAGTCTGTCGTGGACCATCTACACAACTTGCTGAGGAAATCTTGAATGTCTTTTAAGACATTCCTTATCTCATTTATGACTGGGCAAAGTTGTTTTTCAACAAAAATTGACATAGGCTCCGTGGCCCAACCCCTACCAGACACAATTGGTCTCATAGGCGGATGTGATGGATCTTTATGGACCTTCAGAAGCCCATACATTTTTGGTACTACTGCATTCTCTACCATAAAATACTCATACAAGCTTTCATTAATCACCCCATCCATGAGAAGATCTCCTACTCTCCCATGGATGTCAGCTACTAATCTCTCTATTCTCTGTGCATCTAATTCAACATAAGTGCATTTATCACTTAACATTACATGCATCACATCTAGGCAGTCAAATACATCCATTACAACAATGCCACCACCTTTGTCAGCAGGACAAAAACAGATGTCATTACATTTAACCAAGTCTAGCAAAGAGGAAAATTCCTCTTTACTCAAATTATTATTAGTCCTCCTGTACTTCGTGCCTCTTTCAGAAGGATTAGAAAAATAAGTATAAATGTATCAGTGCACATTTTAAAGAAGGCTTCTACCAGAGGTGTATTCACAGGTGTATAAACACTAGGTTTTTTAAACACATAAACATTTGTTCCTCCTGAATTCCCAGATTGCAATTTTAAGGAAATGTTCCTTACAAACAACTGCAGGTCACCCAGCACATCATTGAGGTTAGAATTACCAGCTGGAATAAAGCTGAGACCGTTGCTTAAAACATTGCTCTGTTCAGTAGTTAAAGTCACTGTGGAAAGGTTAAAAATTAAACCCTTTTTACCTTGCTCTGGACAGTCTGACCTGTCTCTATTTGCTCCTGTCCATATTGTCTCTTCCTGGGCCTTTCTATCTGCTTTGCGATCTCCTTCTCTGCTTCATGCTGATCAATTCCAGTGCCTGTAACAATAAAAAAGGCCACTGTAGTCCTGAAGTACCAGACCCATTGTTTTCTACTGCCCTCGCTTGATTGTATTGTATTGGACCTGCTGCAGCCAAACCTGGCATGTTTCCACTCCCAACAATTCCATCCTGACGTGAAATTGCAGAAAAATCACTCAGGGAGTCCTGTGAGTGTACGGACATGATAGTTGTACCTCCTGTCTCTTGTTGCAGCTCTTCAGCCCATTTTTCGGCATTAGCAGACACAATTGCAGTACCTCCTGTCTCTCGTTGTAGCTCATTGTAGCTCTTCAGCCCGTTTTTCACCATTAACGAATAAAGCATTTCCTTCTTGAGTAAACCCACTTGTTGCCTGTAGAGCAGTATTAATACCTCCTCTGTTAGTCCAGGCTCTCTTCTCATTGGTTGATCGCACTTCCCCTCCATTCCTCACTCGCTCTGATTCGCAAGTAAAGAGTCTGTCATCAGACCAATTGAAGATATGCCCTGTGCTAAAGTCTCTCATATCTCTTAACAATTTTTTCTTTTTAGTGTCTTGTAAGCACCTATCGTATTGTGCTAAGTCCACAAATAGCTCATCTAATTTGTGCCTGTAAGGCACAAACTCTGGAGAGGAATTAAGGTCTGAGACATTCTCCAGTACTGTTTTATGTAGATCCGTTTCTACTGGAGTAAAATATTTCAGGAGCAAGCATATGTACCCAGCACTGATCTCAATGTTGTAATTCTGCCATTCCTTCAACATGTCTGGCAAAGAATTACCATATGTAGGCATTTTACAAACTCGTAACCCTCTAGGAATAACCCTGAAATGTAAACAGGCTTCAAAGTGTAGTCTCTGCCATTGAAGCCTCTTGTAATGGTACAAGTTATTTTCTGTAGTTTTAAAAAGTTGTGTAAAGCGTTCATAACTACCAGTTTCAGCAGTATCAGTCCCATATGATTCAAGGGCTTCCACATTCATTGAAAGAAGGGGGTTGCCATTTATCCCCAGCAGACGATCAAGTCTATTCAAAAGCATATTTTTTTGATTAGCTCTAAGAGTAGCATTTTCTCCATCCAAAACACTCTCTGCCATGCTCTTATAAGAAAAGTAAGATTAAGTCCAAAACAAAAAGAGCAACCAGCAAAAGACCAAAAACCAAATGTAAAATTGAAAAAATAGCTGGTCAGGCAGAAGTATAGAACAAACAGGAACTTTAATAAAACTTTACACACTGAATAAAATCAATAAAACAATAAAAAAAAGGATAAGCGCTTACGTACACACAGGTACTTCTTCAGATCCATAAAATACTGCATCCACAGTGAGTTTTTATATGCACAGCCTAGTGTTTCAAGTCACGTGATTTCAATAAAGGCCTAATTGGAATAACTTCATTTAACCCTTTACCTTCATTGGCTCTAAGCAAATGCATCCATTTTATTTCAATATATTCTGTCTTAGTTTTTACATCACCACCTCTCAAGCCTAGTATATACATATCCAAAACTATATACTTAAACCAGTGTTCACACCATGCTGACATAACATCTAAGGGAGACAGCTAGAAAGAGAGGTAGGGTGGCCTAATAGCTAAGGTGTTTGCCTTATAAACACAAGGTGCAGGGTTTGAGTCTCACAAGGGATAATTGGCTAAGCTTAAAATGGCTCACAAAGACAGCTAGCTTAGTACTAATCTATGAACCTATGAACATATTTTGAAATAAAATGGATGCTTCAGATTGAATAGTTGGTGTTGCCATGTACCATCAACTTTTGAATGGCTGTAAGTTGCATGCTATTTATTTTAGTCAGCATTTGTACAGTTATTATGGCTTGCTTGTTTACTTATTTTCCTACTTACATGCAAAAGTAAACTTAATATCTATGCAAAATTAAACTTAACAACTGTGGAACCTAACCAGACAAACAGCAGTGCAGAACTCTGACAGTTATTTTTATTTTTTATTTTTATGTTGTGTGTGACTTTTCAACCCAGCCACTGGGGATGCACAAGCAAGTGCATTTCTTTGTGCCAGTCCCAAGCCCGGATAAATAAGGAGGGTTACATCAGGAAGGGTATCCGGTGTAAAACCTCTGGCAAATAACATATGCGGACAACAATACAGATTTCCATACCAGATCGTTCGAGGCCTGGGTTAACAATGACCACCACCAGCACTGTTAGCCAACAGGGTGCTGACAGAAATTGGGCCATTGTTGGCCGAAGGAGAAGAAGAGGGGGAAGGCATGCCCAAAAGGGGAAAGAGAGGAGGAATGTTAGGAGTGTAGTAGTGAGGGTAGGAACTTTGAATGTTGGCAGCATGACTGGAATAGGGAGAGAGCTAGCTGATATGATGGAGAGAAGGAAGGCTGATATATATTATGTGTGCAAGAGACCAGATGGAAGGGGAGTAAGGCCAGGTGTATAGGAGGCGGGTTCAAACTGTTCTATCATGGTGTGAATGGGAGGAGAAATGGGGTAGGGATTATCCTGAAGGAACAGTATGCCAAGAGTGTTTTGGAGGTGAAAAGAGTGTCGAATAGAGTAATGTTTATAAAGTTGGAAATTGATGGTGTAATGATGAATGTTGTTAGTGCACATGCTCCGCAAGTTGGATGTGCGATGGAAGAGAAAGAGAAATTTTGGAGTGAGTTGGATGAAGTGGTGGTGAGTGTACCCAAGGGTGAGAAACTGGTGATTGGAGCGGATTTCAATGGGCATGTTGGTGAAGGGATCAGAGGGGATGAGGAAGTGATGGGCAGGTATGGTGTTAAGGAGAGGAATGC
The DNA here is from genome assembly GCF_019279795.1 of Protopterus annectens. Lineage (NCBI taxonomy): Eukaryota > Metazoa > Chordata > Ceratodontiformes > Protopteridae > Protopterus > Protopterus annectens. The sequence continues at coordinate 120,469,234 of NC_056731.1, read as the reverse complement.
AAAAGGTCAGATGGTAGTGGATTTTGTGAAAAGGATGGACATGGCTGTGGTGAATACATATTTTAAGAAGAGGGAGGAACATAGGTTGACATGCAAGAGTGGAGGAAGATGCACACAGGTGGATTATATCCTATGCAGAAGGGCCAGTCTGAAGGAGACTGGAGACTGTAAAGTGGTGGCAGGGGAAAGTGTAGTTAGGCAGCATAGAATGGTGGTCTGTATGATGACGTTGGTGATCAATAAGAGGAGGACAAGTACGAGAACAGTGCCGAGAATCAAATGGTGGAAGATGAAAAAGGGTGATTGTGAGGTGGAGTTCAGGGAAGAGTTAAAACAGGCAATGGGGTGACAGTGAAGAGTTACCAAATAGCTGGGTAACTACAGCAGAGATGGTAAGGGAGACAGCTATAAAGGTGCTTGGTGTGACAACTGGACAGAGGAAGTAGGACAGGGAGACCTGGTGGTGGAATGAGGAAGTACAGGAGAGTATACAGAGGAAGAGACTGGCTAAGAAGAAGTGGGATTGTCAAAGAGATGAAGAAAGTAGACAGGAGTATAAGGAGATGAGGAGCATGGCAAAGAGAGAGGTGGTGAAGGCTAAGGATAAGGCATATGGAGAGCTGTAAGAAAAGCTGGACAATAAAAAGGGAGAAAAGGACCTGTACCAATTGGCTAGACAGAGGGATCAAGCTGGGAAAGATGTTCAGCAGGTAAGGGTGATAAAGGATAATGAGGGAAACATACTCACAAGCGAGGAGAGTGTGTTGACCAGATGGAAAGAGTACTTTAAGGGGCTGATGAATGAAGAGAATGAGAGAGAGAGAAGGTTGGATGATGTGGGGATGATGAATCAGGAAGTGAAACAGATTAGCAAGGAGGAAGTAAGGACAGCTGTGAAGAGGATGAAGAATGGAAAGGCTGTTGGTCCAGATGACATATCAGTGGAAGCATAGAGGTGCTTAGGAGAAATGGCAGTGGAGTTCTTAACCAGATTGTTTAATGAAATCTTAGAAAGTCAGAGGATGCCTGAGGAGTGAAGAAAAAGTGTTTTGTTACCTATTTTTAAGAATAAGGGTGATGTGCAGAGCTGTAGTAACTACAGAGGGATAAAACTGATCAGTCGCAACTTGAAGTTATGGGAAAGAGTAGAGGAAGCTAGGTTAAGAAGGGAGGTAATGATTAGTGATCAGCAGTATGGTGGTTTCATGCTGGGAAAGAGTACTACAGATGTGATGTTTGCTCTGAGATTGTTGATGGAGAAATACAGAGAAGGTCAGAAGGAGTTGCATTGTGTCTTTGCGGACTTGGAGAAAGCATATGATAGGGTGCCTGGAGAGGAGTTGTGCTATTGTATGAGGAAGTCGAGAGTGCCAGAGAAGTATGTAAGAGTGGTACAGGATATGTATGAGGGTAGTGTGGCAGTGGTGAGTCTGCAGTGGGAGTGACAGACACGTTTAAGCTGGAGGTGTAATTACATCAAGGATCAGCTCTGAGCCCTTTATTTGCAGTGGTGATGGACAGGTTGATAGATGAGATCAGACAGGAGTCCCCGTGGACTGTGATGTTTGCAGATGACATTGTGATCTGTAGTGAGAGTAGGGAACATGTGGAGGAGACCCTGGAGAGGTGGAGATATGCTCTAGAAAGAAGAAGAATGAAGATCAGCAGGACAAAGACAGAATATATGTGTGTGAATGAGATGGAGGACAGAGGAATAGTGAGGATGCAGGGAGCAGAGTTGGCAAAGGTGGATGAGTTTAAGTACTTGGGATCAACAGTTCAGAGTAAAGGTGAGTGTGGAAGACAGGTGAAGAAGAGAGTACAGGCAGGGTGGAATGGGTGGAGAAGAGTGTTAGGAGTGATTTTTGACAGACTGGAACCAGTAAGAGGAAAGGCAAGGTCTGCAAGAGGGTAGTGAGACCAGCTATATTATACAGGTTGGAGATGGTGGCATTGACAAAAGGCAGGAGTCAGAGCTGGAAGTGGCAGAGTTAAAGATATTAAGATTTGCACTGGGTGTGACAAGGATGGACAGGATTAGGAATCAGCATATCAGAGAGTCAGCTCAGGTTGGACGGTTTGGAGACAAAGTCAGAGAGACAAGATTGCATTGATTTGGACATGTACGGAGGAGGGATGCTGGTTATATTGGGAGAAGGATGCTAAGGATGAAGCTGCCAGGTAACAGGAAAAGAGGAAGGCCTAAGATAAGGTTTATGGATGTGGTGAGAGAGGACATGCAGGTGGTTGGTGTGACACAGCAAGATGCAGAGGACAGGAAGAAATGGAAATAGATGATCCACTGTGGTGACCCCTAATGGGAACAGCCGAAAGAAAAGAAGAAGTTCTGTGTGACTTTTCATTACATTTTGTTTGTTAACTTTTACATGGTACAATTTCAGTTTGCCTTTATTGCTGTTTCTGTGCATATTGTTATGGTTTCTGCACAGAACTGAGCCAGATCAGTTATTGCAAGAAAAAAGTAATTCTCCATTTACTTGGTGGGACATTGTGATGCCATGTTTTGTCAACTTTTGAATGGTTGTAAATTTTATTTTTTTGTTTTTTGCCTTCAGTAAGCTGACAAAGCAAGAAAAGGTAAATTATTTTAGTTTATTTTTACTTATTTCCGCCTTTGTGAAAAAGTAAACTTATTATCTATGCAAAATTAAGCAATAATTGTGAAACCTAACTAGGCAAAAGTAAACTTAACATCAACATTGCAAAAAAATCTTAAAACAACTGAGTGACAACTGTGCAGGAGTCTGACATCTGTTTTATATATACATTTTTTAATTTTTATGTTTTGTGTGATTTTCAGTAAAATTAGTTTGCATGCATTTCACTGGTAGAAAGTTAGTGTGATTGTAATGCTATTTGAGTTCATAGTGTAGTGGGTTTTGCATAAAATTAACTTCTTCTTCTTTCACCTTTTCCCGGTTATGGGTCGCCACAGTGGGTCACCTGTCTGCTTATGACTGGCAGTGGAGTTTTTACAGTGTCGAGTTGCCAGCCCAGTGCTCAACCTTCCATGGAAGGCACACACATGCATGCACTCATGCCTAGGGCCAATTTAGAGTATCTAATCCACCTACAGCATGTCTCTGGGATGAAACACATGCAACCACTGAGAGGACATGCAGACTCCACACAGAAGGCATCCCAGCCAAGGATCAAACCACAGAACTTTTTGCTGTGAGGCAGCAATGCTAACCGCTGCACCACCGTGGCTGCCCTTTGCACAAAATTAACTAAGAACAGTTATTACAAGAAAAATGTCATTGTAAATTTCACCTGCTCTTCATTCCTCCAGATGAAGCATTCTGCTAGCAGTCTAGTAAGATTATGATCTAGCTGCACTCCAGCTAGAGATTCTAAGTGGTAAATGTTATGCATGGAGGTGGATAGTATGCTAGCATGGTACATGTATATTTACTGATGGCACTGAAGGTTCTTGAAAAGTGCAGTATTGAAGCACTAAGGAAAGCAAGCTATGAATTCACAGTGCTGGGCTGCTGTAAAAGTCACTGAAAAACTGCACTTGCATGGCTAATCTCTAACCTTTTATACTCAAGACATTGTGGTTATCCAAAGGGGAGAAATCCATGGGGGAAAACTGGCATGGGAAAAGTTAACAGATGAAACAAATGCAACTCTAAGTTGTTAAACTTGCATATGTAAAACCAGCAGAAGAAGCAGATGAAACTCTGATATGAATTGTCCTGTCACTGGCATGAGTGATTGGTGGGAGAAATCCTGCATGAGTAAGGATACAAACAGACTAAACTCTAAAGATGCAGACCTGCCACCTTAAATTTAACGTGAGCAATAGTGAATGGATAAACTCTGTAGGTATAAGCCTTTTCACAGATGTTTTGCATATATAAAGAAAATAGGAGAATCTAATAACCTTTTAAATGTAATGTGAAATGCAAACAAAAGATGCAAAAATTACTACTTGCTATGTCTGTGAAATCTTTTAAAGAAACAAGTCTAGATTGCAAGGAGGAATAAGCTATTTCCTGTATGCAACATTTGTGACTGCAGCATTGCTACATATTTAAATAGCAAGCTAACAACCCAAGATAAACTTACCTTACTGCTGGCTGACTACTCCATCATTAATTGTGAGAATTTGCCAACAGCCATGTATGACAAACACACACAATACTCCCAGCACTCATGGACTGCCACTTATCCTGGATTGGTGTCTTCTAATGTCTTTCTGCATTTCCCGATTAGGGGTTGCCACAGTGGAACTCTGGGCCACTAATGAATGGCAGTGGATTTTTACAGTGCCGAGTTGCCAGCCCAACACCCAACCTTCAAAGAAGGCACACCCATTCACGCACGCACCTACCTGCATGTCTTTTTAAATGTCACTCAACCGCGTGGAGGACATGCAGACTCCACACAGAAAGCGCTCTAGCCGAGAATCGAACGGGAGAACTTCTTGCTGTGAGGTGACAACACTAATTGCTGCAGCACCGCGGCTTTGCTTTATAGTACATCATTTGGCCCAGCACCTTGCTTACTCTGTCTGTTGTTTGACACACCTGTTACCAGCCAGGAATTCTATGCTTCCTGAACACAGTTATAGTGCATGCAGATGAGTGCATCATGATCGGGACAAAGAAGAACCTTAGCATTACAAGTACTTTTAGCAAAAAAAAAAAATATATAGGTCTTTGTGGAACTCAGAACCACCACCACCATCCCAAACTTAAGGATATGAGGATGATGACAGCTGAACAAATAATAAAAAAGCAGAATGTAGGAACTTTCAAGCTCCACAAGACTTTTGTACTGATAGCTGCAATGACATCCTGAAGCAGCACTTTGATACAAAAAATGATGAAACATATAGATCTAACACCATTCAGAATTAACTGATATCTATAACTCAGCACATGATTCAAAAGGACATACTTGCAGAGATTAAGTAGGCTGCTGGGTGGTACTATGTGATGGTGGATGAAGTATGTGATATAAACAGCAGGGACTTGATGTTCTTATCCTCTATTACATGGCTAACTACATCATGTATGATGGCTTTGTGACATATGCTGATATCAGTCATATTGCTTTAGGTGGCAGAATTCCTATAGAGTCACGCAACATCATACTATGCTGGTACATGCTACACAGAAGTTTCATAGGTTCCTAGGTGTGTACTAGGCTAATGACGATGCATCCACATTTCTGACAAGTTCTGGTAACCTTACTAACTGTAAACAGGGACGTGGTAAATGAAACATTTACAAGCAAGGGCCTGGGAGATGAACCTTTTACAGGCTACCAGTGTCCATTTAGAGATATAGGTGTCAAACCAGGGATGAATTTCCTGCTCCCTATCCAATTTTCCAAGTTGCACTTTAATTGGTTTAGGGAGGAACACCTGCTTCACATGGATGGGAAACCTATTCCAGAGATTAGGTAGTCTCTGGGATGCATACCTATCTCTCCAGCAGGCCCTATTTATATCAACAGCAAGGTTTAAGTCTTTAGAACAGGTGTTACTGGATGTGCCTGGATAGGTACAAATGGGAAGGGGGCATTGTACTCAATGACAGGTCTGACAAATTCCGAATATAGTGGAGCAATGATGTCCTTGGACCTAGATGCCATACCTTTGTTTATATGTTGCACAACATAGACTGATTTCCTCAGTACTGTAGGCAAGTGATGATCAAAGGCTACTCTCTCTCTCTCTGTGTCCCCAAGTCCCTGACTACTAGGTTGAATTTTAGGGGTCTGTTGTCAATATGATAGTCACCAGGGCTGGATGACTTCCCAAATTATACATATATGCATTTCTTAGAGTTTAGTTTTAGTACATGGCTCTGACACAACTTATTTGTCTGTGACAGCCCTTCCGGGAGAACATTAGTATCAGTGTTGGATTCTATGACTGTTCGCCTTGACTTCAGAGAAGTAAATGCCAAAAAGGATAGGTCTCAGGACTGATCCCTGAGGGACTTCACTTGTAACTGGCTTTTTTAAAGAGGTGGACTCCCGTTTCTGCATCCTGTTTCTGAGACAGCTGGCTATCTACTAGGTAACATATGCATTTATAGCTAACCTCCTGGATTTGTCAACAATGCCTGAGTGGGATATTGTGTCAAATGCCTTGACCAGGTCAAGGTAGGCAATTTGAACCATTTTGCTCTCATCCATTGCTTTGGTGATGTTCTCAAAACGTCCATCAGACTGAGTAGACATGACCTGCCCTTGACAAAGCCTAAATGGATTGAGCTCCAGGTCTGGTGGTTTCCTATGTCATTATTGATCATTTCCATGATAATCTTTTGCATGGCTTTCCATATGAGACTAGTGAGACTTATGTGCCTGTAGTTTACAGGATTCTTAGATGGCCCACATCTGTGCAGAGGGACGACTGTTGCTGTTCTCCATTCATGAGGCACAATGCCTGTTTGGATGCTGTGGTTAAATAGTGATGCCACAGGGCCTGACAGGTCATGTTTCATGGTATTTAGAAGGCATCCAGAATATTGTCTGGGCCCATCAATGAGGTGTTCATGGCCTGAGAGAGAGCATTGAGGACCTCCTGCCTAGTGACAGTAAGGGGAGTTATATTTCCTGATAGGAGGTTGAAGGGGAAATGGGTAAAGTTAGAAATGAATTTGTCTGTCAGTAGGTTTGCTATATCTTCTAGCTCAGTAGAGGTGGCTCCATTAGCATTGAGCTCTGCATACAATTGTCTGTTGCCTTTGAGGTTGCAGACATAGCCAAAGAATGCCTTGTTCCTGAACATTCCAGGGTTAGCTAATTTTCGGTTTTATTTTTACTTCAAAGGAGACTGTTTTGTGGAATAATTTTACCAGAGATTAAATGAATCTAGGGGATGTGCAGCACTTTCCCATATTACTGAGGGCCACATCAGGTATGTTTGCAACCCTGGATGACATATTGACAATCTCATTCAGGGACTTTGTGTCTACAAAATCCAGGAATCTCTGTGTCTGCACAATTTATGTTGTACATGATTTCTAGTTAATAGTGGAGTAATTAAAGTCACCTGTGAGTATGGTATTGGGTTGGATGGAGTGGATTTCCAGTAAGCTTAAATACATGTTATAGGTTTGCTGGGTCAGAAAGAGGGACCTATAACTTGCAAGGAAGTGATATTCAAATTTGCTTATGGGGATTTGAATGTGGAGAAACTCAAATTCATCTTTTTTAACCAGCATTGAGGTATGTTTATTTTGATGTAAATCAAGACACCTCAACCTTTAGTCCCTGTGTAGTAGCTGGTGTAAATGTGTGGAAGGCATTATAGCCTTGAAGTACCGGTGTGCTCTCTGTGGCTTTAGACCATGTCTCAGTGACTTTACAGACATTAGCATTATCTAGAATGACGAGAGCTGGTTGGGAGTGGAATTTCTTTTTGAGTCTCCTTGCACTGAGCAGTACCAACTTTAGATTTTCTCGGCTTCAATTTGCTATGTCAGAAGTACTTTCAGTTTGGCATTGCCTAAGAAAGGCATTATGGGGCAGACAATGTTTTAGCTAGGAAGTTGACTGTTTTTTCAGTAGGTCCGCACCCACCCTCCCTGTTTTTGTCTTGGTGTTAATCTTGGTGGCTTTGAAACTGCCCGCCCCTCTTGTAAATTTGCACTTGGATACTCCTTCTGGGCCCATCTCATTTACTCACTCAAAAAAAAAAATGTATCTGCTTTTACTGTATTTGTGTTTCTTCCTACTTTATTTTGCTTTTGTGTCACCTTAAAAGTACTCAATTGTATTTATTACTGCTTGGTGTAACTCACTCTAAGCCTTTTAGTTTAAGCACTTGGGCTTCAGACCAGTTGTTTTACATTAAGAAGGTTTGTGCTCTGCACTGTAGTGGCAGGACAGGTAGCTTACATCCTTCTAAGTTGGGAACTGCTGATTGAGTGCTCAGTGTTTGTTATTCTAAAAGTATATTAATTCTGGTTTAAGCACTTGGGCTTCAGGCCAGTTATTTTACATTAAGAGGGTTCGTGGTCTGCACTCTTGTGGGAGGAGAGGCTGGACTCTGCCCTTCTGAGCTGGGAATTTCTGGTTAGAGGCTTATAGTGCCTGCATATTTGAACTGTTTCTTACTAAATTGGTACACCTTGTTTGCTGTAGCATAGACTAGATCCAGGCCTGCTGAATCTAGCTTTGTTTGTATAACTTGAGCACTAATCCAGGCATTCTTTAAAGTATTCAATTGTATTTATTACTGCTTGGTAGTAACTTGATTAAAGTGTAGCTATCATTCTAAGTCTTTTGGATTAAGCACTTGGGCTCAGACCAGTTGTTTTACATTAGGAAGGTTTGTGGCCTGCACTGTGGTGGTAGGACAGGTAGCTTACATCCTTCTAAGTTGGGAACTGCTGTTTGAGGGCTCAGTGTCTGTTATTCTAAAAGTGTATTAGTTTTGGTTTAAGCACTTGGGCTTCAGGCCAGTTATTTTACATTAAGAAGGTTCGTGGTCTGCACTCTTGTGGGAGGAGATGCTGGACTCTGCCCTTCTGAGCTGGGAATTTCTGGTTAAAGGCTTATAGTGCCTGCATATTTGAACTGTTTCTTACTGGAATTGGTACACCTTCTTTGCTGTAGCATAGACTAGATCCAGGCCTGCTGAATCTAGCTTTGTTTGTATGCTTGTTTGCTTGTTATTTCCCTGAAATGCTAATTCCACCTAAAACGTGACTTTTCAGCGCTTCTGTGGATGCCTAGTGACATCTGCATTGCTTACTGTACTTATTTCCTTGTTTCACTTGAAAGAAAGTTACTGTTTGTCATTTTTGCATTTAAGTTACCTGTAACACATTGCATTTAAGTTACCTGGCATGTGCTCACTAAAGCAATTATATAAGTCAGCACTAAAAAATTAAAAGCACTACACCCTCACAAACTCCCCTTGAGTACCTTGTTCCCCACTGGAACTTTTTTTTCAATTATAAAGGAATTCCCAATACTATTCTAGCATGTCCAAAGGTCAGTTGTCAGTCTCCTCTCTGGTCCAGCTGGTGAATCTGGGAATCTTGAGGCAATGTTACAACTGCCTCATGTACACAGACAACCCTCTCCTCCTCCCAACAAATTCCAACACATGTGAGAGATGCAACCATATAGCCAAACTGGAGGCTAAGCTCTCTCAACTCAGTACTGGCAAAACCTGTCAGGAGGAGAAGGAAACCACAATCACTACAATTACAGTCTCACATAGACCTACCACGACAGCAAACCAAACACATAAACACACAAAAACATACTCGGAGGCTCTAAATAAAAATCTGCCTAAGCAGCAGAGACCTCCAAAGCAGACACCCAAGCAACCGCCACCCCAAAACAAAACACGTGCAACACATAGCTCACAAAGCCAGTGTGCCAAACAGTCACAGCCCTTAAGGGTAAACAACACACCTGATACACTTCTAATAGGTGACTCTATTGTCAGGCACACTGCTCACCAGGCTGAACAAGGAGAAGGTCACAGTGAGCTGCCTGTCGGGCGCTAGGATCCGCCACATAACACAAGCACTCAGGTCACTCCAAGGCAAGTACAAATATGACTCAGTCATTGTTCAAGCTGGTGTGAATGACCTGAGACGTACCTCCCTGGACTACATGAAAAGAGACATAGAGGAGCTCTATGAGCATGTGGCCCAGGCCGGTATGACCCTGACCTTGAGTAGCATCTTACCCTCACCAAGAATGATACCACAATATGAAGACAAGATGATCAATTTCAACAATTGGCTTAAGTATTGGTGTCATTCAAAGGAGATCCAATGCCTGTCAGCCTGGGATGACATGCTCGATAGGCCACGATGCTTCGCTTGGGACAGCTTGCACCTGTCACCCCTGGGCTTTCAGATATTGGCAAAGGCTCTTGCTACCCCCATAGTGCCTTTTTTAGGCAAGGCTCAAAAGACAAACCCACCTCCATAGGTATCACAAGGGATAAGAAACTAAGAGTAATGCTACTCAACGCCAGAAGTCTAAACCTCAAGATGCATGCACTCAAAACTCTCCTTAGCATGGAGAACATCGATATCTGTGCAGTAACAGAAACCTGGTTCAAGGCTCCCGAGAGCACCACAGCACTACCAGGTTATACCTCATACCATGCTTTTCGGCCCCAAAACTTGGACCGAACCACAAAAGGAGGGGGAGTATCAATATTCATCAAAGATACCCACACCTCCAGGTTGGTGGCACAGCACGAAGCATCAGAGACTATCCATGTGCAACTAACAGTGGGTAAAACTGCCTTCCAGTTTATAGCCTGCTACAGACCACCCTCCCAAACCCAGGAACCCCACTCAGCCTGCCTGAGAACACTGGAAAATATGAATGTCTCTCCAAACACCATTATATTGGGCGACTTCAACTACCCAAACATAGACTGGGAGCATTACTCTAACTCCAACACCCTAGCTCAAAGGTTCCTAGAATTTATAAACTCAAATGCTATGGAACAACTTGTTACCACTCCCACAAGAGGGGAAAATATACTGGACCTGATCATCACCAACATGGGGACTCTATGCTCCAGACCAGAAGTGTATTCCTCACTGGGAAGATCAGACCATAAACTAATCTCACTGGATATTCACATCCCGACCCCACCCCCTGCCCAGAAAACCACAGTGAAAAACTTCTCTAAAGCAAATTTCACACTCCTCAAAACCAAGGTGGAATCCTTCAAAGCCCCTGTGCCTGTAGAAAATACGGCCCAGACTGCAGAATTCTTTATAAACGCATTCTATGAACACCTTCAGGAATGCATGGATCATGCAATCCCAAATAAAACCAAGACCCAATCCTCCAAAGGCAGACGTCCTGTCTGGTGGACCCCAGCCATAAACAAACTATACAATAGAAGGAGGAAGCTACTACATGATAGAGCAAAATCCCAAAAAGGGAAGGCATCTCTGATCAGTGTTAGCAAAAAACTACGGTCACTCATAAAATCATCTAAGGCCAGCTTCGAGAGAAAAATTGCACAGGACACTAAGGATAATCACAAGGCTTTCTTTAGTTATGTTAGGAACCTGGGTGGGAATTCCCAGATATGCTCAGAATTAGTCCAAAATGACAAAAAATACACCGAACCCACAGACATTGCCAACATCCTAGCTGACAGGTTCAGCGCAAACTCCCCTCCCCACCAAAAGGTCAAATATCTATCCCAGCAGAGTGCTGCCCCCTGATATCTCAGATGCTCAGGTAAGAGCCACCTCTCCAAAGCAAAAACACAGCATCAATGGGACCAGACGGTGTCCTGGCTGCGCCCTACATGAACTCCAAGAAGAGCTAAACCCAAACATAAAACTACTGTTCAATCTCAGCCTTACCACAGGATATGTACCCAAAGAGTGGCGTAGCAACAGTGGTCCCTCTCCACAAAGGTGGTGCCTCAACGGATCCTGGAAACTATCGCCCCATAAGCCTGACTAGCTTGGTCTGCAAAGCTATGGAAAGGATCATCATGGACCTCATAAAAAAAGATATTGGGGACCTACAGACACTGGATCCTACCCAGTTCGGCTTTGTTAAGGGCAGATCCTGCCTCTTAAACCTGGTCGATTTCTTTGAAACAGTCACCAAGGCCATTGACGAGGGGAAGGTGGTCCACACAGCCTACCTGGACCTCGCAAAAGCCTTTGATATAATACCCCACTCGGGCATTATAGATAAGCTCCCCAGCTTAAATATAAACCCCTATGTCACTAGATGGGTTGCAAACTGGCTCAAGGACAGAACCCACATGGTTAGAATTGCTGGAGCCATGTCAGACTCCAAACCAGTTACAAGTGGCGTCCCACAAGGCTCAGTCCTGGGACCTCTCCTGTTCGGTATATATTTATTGGAGGTACAGACCAACACGGAAGGACTGTGGCTGACCAAGTTCGCAGATGACTGCAAACTGGGCGCTATAATTGAATCTCCAGCTGACACAAGCATCCTCCAAAAGGGCCTCATAGAAACAAACAACTGGTGCCAGAGCCATGGCCTCAAGCTAAATGCCAAAAAGTGTATAGTCATCGCCTTTGGCAAAAACAAAGTGCCCACAAATTACCACATAGGTGGTAATCCATTAAGTATGGAAGAAGTAATTAGGGACCTGGGGACCCAAGTTGATAGCAATCTCTCATTTAACAACCACGTGGCCAAAGTGGTTAGAAAAACATTTTATATAGCCCACCTAATCATGAAGGGATTCACATCTAGATCAGGGAGGTCATCGTGCCTCTTTACTCATCCCTCATCAGGCCCATAATTGAGTACAATGCCCCTTTTGGGATGTACCTTAACAGACACCTGCAGCAACTGGAAAGACCCCAAAAGTACCTCACCAAGAGGATCAAAGGGCTCAAACAGATGCCATATGCTGCCCAGTTAAAGAAACTCCAGCTCTACTCAGTGGCATACCGCCTGCTCAGAGGTGATCTGTGCCTGACGTATAAAGCCATGTCCAACCCGGAATTAATGGACATGCTGCACCTCAGAAAATCCAAATACCATCGAGCTACGCGCTCTAGAGACTTGAACCTCAGCACTGAAATAAATAGGACATGCTGGAGGGACAGATTCATAACCCCAAGGCTCCCTTCACTCTGGAATAAAATCCCAGTTCAGGTTAGGCAGAGTCCCTCATTGACTCTCTTCAAGAGGAATCTTGATGAGTGGATGGGGGATCGTAGGTTTACCCCGGGTATCAATTTTGTGTCACTGTTAGACAGAGGCACAGTATACTAACCTCGAAAAAGGGCATAGCAAAATTAATTTAAAATGGGTGGCGAAAGCCAAACACACTCTGGCTAAGCTTATAAATGCCCTAGGGCAGATAGCCTAGTATGAACCTATGAACCTATGAACCTATAATATTCAAAAGCCTAAAGGGGAGACATGCAGACCATCTCTGGCAAAGTAGCATGGTCTGTTAACTATCTCCTTCCATGCTGACAAGTATTGCACCCCCTTAAAATGACAACAATTATTAAAGTCAGTCATCTTCTGTTTATATTGTGGCATCATCCTTGGAGAAGATAAAATGCTGCCCAATGCTAGGCTCATACCAACCTGGGACACATATTCCGAGACCTCCATGATGTCTCTCTTCATATAGTTTAGGGAGGTATGTCTCGGGTCATTTAGGTTCATAGGTTCATAGGTAGGTACTAGGCTATCTGCCCAAAGGCATTTATAAGCCTTACCGGAATGTGTTGGCTTTCGCCACCCCCTTAGATTAGTTCCCTGTGCCTCTGTCCAGCAGAGCCATTGAAGTGATCCCTGGGGTAAACTTTCTGTTTCCCATCCACTTGTCAAGGTTCCTCTTGAAGAGGGTTAGCGAGGAGCTCTGCCTAATGTAGATTGGAATCTTGTTCCAGAGCATGGGAAGCATCTGGGACAGGAATCTATCCCTCCAGCATGTCCTATTTATTGTTGTGGTGAGGTTTAGATCCCTGGAGCATGTGGCTCAAGGGGATATGGTTTTCTTTAGGTGGAGCATGTCCATCAGTTCTGGGTTGGACATGGCCTTGTGTGTCAGGCAGAGATCATCTCTGAGTAGTCGGTATGCAACCGAGTACAGCTGGAGTTTCTTCAGTCGAGCTGAATAGGGCATCTGCTTGAGGCCAGTGATCCTCTTGGTGTGGTCTTTCCAGTTGTTGCATGTGTCTTGTAAGGTACATCCCAAATGGGGCATTGTACTCTATGATGGGTCTGATGAGTGATGCATAGAGGGGCCCAATGACCTCTTTTCATCTGGATGCAAACCCTTTTGTGATTAGGTGGGCCACATAGAAGGATTGTCTAGCCACTTTGGCAATGTGATTATCAAAGGAGAGGTTACTATCTACTTGGGTCCCCAGATCCCTTATTACATCTTCCATATTTAGGGGGCTACCACCTATGTGGTAGTTTGTGGTTACTTTGTTTTTTCCAAAGGGGATGACTATGCACTTTTTGGCATTTAGCTTGAGGCCATGGTTTTGACACCAGGTATCTGTCTCGGTGAGTCCCTTTTGGAGGATGTCTGTTTCAGCCGGAGAGTCAATTATAGCCCCTAGTTTGCAGTTGTCTGCGAACTTGGTCAGCCATAGTCTTCCTGTGCTTGCCTGTACCTCTGAGAAGTATATGCCGAACAGGAGGGATCCTAGGACTGAACCCTGGGGAATGCCACTTATAACTGGTTTAGAGTCAGACATAGCTCCCGCAACTCTTACCATGTGGGTTCTGTCCATGAGCCAGTTGGCAACCCATCTCATGACATAGGGGTTTATGTTCAGGCTGGTGAGCTTGTCTATAATACCTGAGTGGGGAATGGTGTTGAAGGCCTTTGCAAGGTCTAGATAAGCTGTATGGACCACCTTTCCCTCATCTATAGCCTTGGTAACTGTCTCAAAGAAGTCCACCAGGTTTAGGAGGCATGATCTGCCCTTATCAAAGCTGAACTGGGTAGGGTCCAGTGTTTGGAGTTTTCCAATGTCTCTGTTAATGAGATCCATGATGATGTACTCCATAGCTTTGCAGACCAAGCTAGTCAGGCGTATAGGGTGATAGTTCCCGGGATTGTGGCTCCACCTTTGTGGAGTGGAACAACCGTTGCTGTGCGCCACTCTGTGGGCACGTAGCCTGTGGAGAGGCTGAGTTTAAACAGTGTGTTTAGGTGAGGGGTTAGTTCATCTTTGAGCTTGTGTAAGAACAGACTGGGACACCATCTGGTTCCACTGATGCTGTGTTTTTGGCTTTGGAGAGGGCTGTTTTAACCTGAGTGTCTGTGATTTCAGGAGCACTACATTCTTATGGTATAGTTATGGGCCCTTTTGGGGGAGAGAGGGGGTGAAGTTTGCACTGAACCTGTCTGCCAGGATGTTGGCTATATCAGTCGGTTCAGTGCATTTTGTGCCATTCTGCACTAACTCCAAGCAGATCTGAGAATTGCCACTTAGATTCTTGACATAGCTAAAGAATGCCTTGTGGTTATCTTTGGTGTCCATGGCAATTTTTCTTTCTAGGCAAGCCTTGGATGATTTTATGAGGGAACATAGTTTCTTGCTGATACTGATCAGGGATGTCTTCCCTTCTTGGGATTTTACTCTTTTCTGTACTAGTTTCCTCCTTCTACTGTATAGCTTGTTTATGGCAGGGGTCCACCAGACTGGTTTCCTTTTCTTGGAGGAGTGAGTCTTGGTTTTGTTTGGGATAGCACAATCCATGCATTCTTGTAGGTGCCCGTAGAGTACATTCGTAAAGGATTTTGCAGCTTGGACAGCATTATCCTTTAGCATGGGGGCTTTGAAACTTCCCACCTTGGTCTTAAGTAACGTGAAGTTTGCTTTTGAAAAGTTTTTCACGGTGATTTCTTTGACTGGGGGTGGTGGTGGAATGTGGATATCCAGAGTGATTAGTTTATGGTCAGATCTAACCAGCGAGCGGTTGACCTCCGGTGTAGAACACTGGTCGCCCATGTTGGTGATGACCAGGTCCAATATATTGTCACCTCTGGTAGGGGTGTTGACCACTTGATCCAGGGCATTTGAGTTTATAAATTCTAGGAAATGTTGGGCAAGGGAGTTTGTACTTGAGTAGTTCTCCCAGTTAATGTTTGGGTAATTGAAATCACCCAATATCAGGGTGTTTGGTAGGACCGTTATGTTTCCCAGTGTTTCCAGGAATGCAGAGTGAGGGTCCTGGGACATGGTGGGTGATCTGTAGCAAGCTATAATTTGAATAGCAGTTTTGCCCGTTGTTAGTTGCACGTGGATGATCTCTGAAGCATCGTGCTGTGCCACTAACCTGGAGGTGTGGGTATCCTTGATGAATATGGATACTCCCCCGCCTTTTGTATTTCGGTCCAGGTTTTGTGGCCGAAATGTATGGTATGAGTTGTAGCCTGGTACTGCTGGAGTGCTCTCTGGAGCCTTAAACCAGGTTTCTGTTACTGCACATATATTGATTTTCTCCATATTGAGGAGTGCCTCGAGTGCATGCATTTTGAGGTTTAGACTTCTGGCATTGAGTAGCATTACCCTCACTTTTTTGTTACTTGTTCTATTTACGATGGTGGGTTTGTCTTTTGAGCCTTGCCTAAAAAAGGCACTATGGGGGTGGCAAGAGCCTTGGCCAGTATTCGAAAGCCTAAGGGTGATAGGTACAAGCAATCTCTAGCGAAGCAGCGTGGCTTGTCGAGCATGTCATCCCAGGCTGACAGACACTGGATCCCCTTTGAATGACACCAGAAGCTTAGCCAATTGTTGAAATTGATAATTTTTTTCTCTATACCATGGTATCATTCTTGGTGAGGGCATGATGCTACTCAGGGTCAGGTTTATACCGGCCTGGGCTACGTGATCAGAGAGCTCCTCCATGTCTCTTTTCATGTAGTCCAGGGAGGTATGGCTCAGGTCATTCACACCAACATGGACAATGACAGTCATATTTGTACTTGTTCTGGAGTGACCTGAGTGCTTGTGTTATGTGGCAGATCCTGGAACCCGACAGGCAGCTAACAGTACCTTCTCCTTGTTCAGCCTAGTGAGTGGAACATCTGTGTGCCTGACTATAGAGTCACCTATTACTAGTGTGTTGGGTATATTATTTTGCCTTAAGGGCTGCGATTGTGTGGCACACAGGTTTTGTGAAGTATGTGTTTCATGGGTTGTGTTGGGGGGGGGTGGAGGTTGCTTGGATGTCTGCTTTGGAGGTCTCTGTTGCTTTTGCAGATTTTATTTAGAGCCTCTGAGTATGTTTTCAAGTATTTATGTGTGTTTTTTGCCAGTGCTGGTTTCATAGGTCTATGTGAAACTGGTGGTGCGATGCAAGTGATTCCCTTCTCCTCTTGACTGCCTGGTCCAGTCTTGAGTTGAGAGAGCTTAGCCTCCAGTTTGGCTGTATAATTGCATCTCTCGCATGTATTAGTGTTTGGTGAAGGAGAAGAGGGGTTGTCTGTGTACATGAGGAAATTGTAACATTGCCTCCAAACGCCCAGATTCACCAGTTGGACTGGAGAGTACACCTGAAACTGTCCTTTGGACATGCCTGAATAGGTACAGTGAACTGTTTTACTTATTGGCTGGTAAGGTCGAATAGAGACCCTTGTCCTTCTCTACAGTATAGGGGGGTCTAGTGCTAAGGTTTATTAGTGCTTACTATGAGTTTTGAGCAAGTACTGGTACGAGAAGTGAATGGTTTGAGTGCTTAAGTTTAAAGTTTGTTTAGTTCCAAGGGAAAATTTGAAGAGTAGACTTTGTGCAGCCGGGAATAGCTATACCCTAGCTAACGGCGTGCAAAACAGCGCAAATGCGGGTTTGATAGCAGGGAAATGAAAGAGATAGAAATTAGCCCAAAATGGCCAATAAACTAATTTCTGGGCAGAAACCACTCCTCCAGGGACAGATAGGCTGCTCAAAGCTCCCTCTCTCACAGTGAACAGAGAAACTTCCTTATATCCAAGTCAGGTATGGGCAAACACAGAAACTTGTAACACAGCCCTGAATTCAGTACTCACCTGAAAACTGGACTATACTAGCTTAGAAAGGCAGGAAAACAAGTATATTTTTTTTTTTTTTTTCAGAAAATAAAGCAGATACAATAAAAAACACTTTAAATGCACAGAAATGGCTATCACACTTGAGTGTGTTGCCTACAACAGTTAAACAGGTAATTTAAACACAAACATGACTTTGTTAAAGTGCAGGCAGTAAAATAAGTACAATATGTAGCTAAAACAATATTTTTAAATAACAGAAACTCTAGAAAATCGGCATTTTAGACAGAATTAGCTAAAGGCAGCAAGAAAATGCAGACAAATTATATTTAATCTCTCCAAAGTCTCTCTTTTGTCTCTTTGCTGCTGTAGAACTCTGCAGAGCACCAGGCAGGAGCTTGCTGAGCTGTATACTTTACACCCACATGGGCTATGACTGAGTCATACTGGTACATGTGGTCTAATGACCTGTGTGTGTGCATAATGTGGGGGATTCTGTGACTATCTCCTTACTCAGCCTGGTGAAAGGGACATGAGTGTGTCTCATAATGGAGTCTCCAATGACCGGAATATTGGATTGTGTGGTCGCTTGCCTTATGGACTTAGAAGTACAGGCTCCATGAGATGTGGTTGTATGTGTTGATGTGGATGTTGTTTTGAAAGAGTGCATCCTGAATGTATTTGTTTTAGTTTCTTCATTTAAGATGTCTGAGGGTTTAGGAAAGTTGCAATTAAGTGTCTCAGCATATGTAGGTCTATGTGTCTGCTTTATACTGTGTGCTGTGGATGCAAAGTGTCTAATACTGTCAACCTGATTGGCATTAGGAGTGTTTTTATGTGAGAGCTTTGCCTCCACTGACATTGTGTAAATGAATCTCTCAGCTACCTTATCAGTTTGTTTGAGGAGTAACTGGTTTTCAGTAAATATGAGGCAATTTCTGCATTGCCTCAGGATGCTCATATCCACCAAGCTGGTAAAAGAAATAGTGGGAAAGTGCATATCGATGGCAAAAGGCCTTTTTTATTGCTTAGACATTTGTGGTGAGAATATAAAGTAGTGTCCAGAGTATCAAGTTTGCAAGTCTGAGAGCAGGGCTTATCTTTGCAGACTAGTTACCCTGTGTGCAATAATGTATTGGTGAAATTTCAAGGGTGATTTTTACAGGAAAAATGTCCAGTTGCTTATGTCTATACAGGGCACTGCTAAACACTTGAGGGGAAGCTACGAAAGTTATTTATGGAAGAAGTATTTTTGGATATATTCTGAAGTTATGTTTGACATCAACTAATCAAATCAAGTTTGGTAACAAACCAATTTGTCCAGGGCCATCTTGGATGGGGGGGGGTCAGATAAATATAGTAGCAGGAATTAAGAGGGTGGAGGGATGAAAGGGTTAAAAGGGAATGAGGGATATTTGAGAGGAAATGAGGTAAGGGTGGGGAGGGGCTTAAGAGGTTTAGGCAAGTGCAACTGGGGAAAGAATCCCATTTTGGTGTGAACTTGCTACTGCAGGTATTACACCCATGATGACTTTGGGTAATTCTAGAAGGTATGGTGGTTTATATTAGTATTTCAGGCATGGTTCTCAACTAACCAGAATTTGCAGTGATGAAAGTTTTTTTTTCCGTGTTACTTAGGAAATGTGAGGGTGTTTGGATTTTGTGGCAAGTTAGAAAGGACTGGGTTCCCTGTATGATAACAGGCATTTGAGTTTTAGACTTCTCGTCCTTTAGAAAATGCATGGTACCACAAGACCTCCATTTGGGCTTTATTTTTGGCAGGGTGCTTTAATTCCTCCCTATTTTGAGGCTATGGCTCCGCCCACCTTATTTTGATTTGTTCATATTTTGGGCTGAGAGATTTAGTTCTATTTTACAGCTTGTGATCTTTGATGTTTTGGGGCCAGGGTTTGTTTCGGGATGTGGTGAACCAAGTTGGTTTGGGGAGTGGGACCTTGTGAACTGGTGAGTTATTCCCTGTGCATAGTTGAAGTGCCATTTCACATGTTAAAATATGCCTAGTTGTCAAGCTACCTTTAATTCAGGGCAGAGGCGGGTGGTGTCAAGTGTCTCGAATACTGCTGTTCATTCCATTGATGGCTGGGGGTATTGCTGCTCATGCTTTCTTTCGTGGTTTTGTAGAGCAGGAGGAAGAGGGAGGTTGCCTTTAGCAGTTCTGGTGTATTCAAAACTGTGGTGGAAGGACTGCTGTCACCATTCATGGTATGGATTGTGTCCCCCTCCCAGCAGGCTTTGGTCATGCATGCCCATGGTGACTAACTGTCAAGGAAAAGGAGGCAGGGATGATTAACAAAGTGGAGTCCTGCCTAAAGATTACATTACGATTGCACTTCATTTTAAATATACACATCTAAAGTCAATTGTTAAAACATTGCTGGTATTAAAAAAAAAGTTGCTTTTAGATGTTGAAGAATGTCTAGATGTTTTCATCATATTCTGTTTGTCTTGAATTGAGGTTTTGACTAATGATTGAGGGTGGAAGTCAGAAAACAGTGACAGATATTGGAGCTTTAAGAAAAATAATACTTGTGCAAAACCTGTTACTCTATCAACCTGCTTAGTTAATAGGGGCAATAATGGTGTCACTATTTGTGGATCTTTGTTTCCCCATTACTTACGACTCTTTCCAGATATTCATCATTAAGCATTTATTGGGGGGTTTGATATAGAGTTAAAGTGTTTACCTTAACAAACACAAGGTGCAGGGTTTTCTCTCACATGAGGAATTTGGCTAGGCTTAGAATGTCCCACAAAGGCGGTTAGTCTAGTACAAACCACCTGATGATGGTACTGTAATTCTTGGGTGTTGGTATATGCCATTTCTTAAATATGTATTTATTCTTGATACATCAGTGGGGCAGGTGAACATAATTATGAACATGAGACACAGATCTCAGAATATTGAATGCATAAGTGATCCATTCTGTCTCCCTTAATATTTATTTATTTCATTATTTTTTTCAATTTTACTTGCTAATCAGGCTCTTAAGGTGTTTCAACTAGCAGTATGTATTGTTGCATTTCAGATCGATGATTCAGACAGAGGTCCTTTACTGCACAGTAGTCAAATATGCTGTCCCATAGTCCTTTTATAGCTGTTCTTTGCTTGCTATGTATCTTGTGACTTGCTTGCTACAGTGGCTTTTGGAAATGGTAGTGTAAAATTATATCCTTTTTTTTTGTTCTTTTCCATATCAGCGTGTTTGCGTGGTTGGTTTGCTAAGCAGAGACACTCTTTATGTGTGTCGCAAGTTCCTGTTTGTGGAACACATGGGGATGACTTTGCCAGTGCTTGAGGAGAATACTTTGATGTTTGTGCTGATCGAGGTGGGTAGGGGAAATTGTTTTGTGGTCTGAGCATGCTGTTTCTGGAGCATGCACACTTGGGGCCAAAGGGATATTTGTTTGGTTTTGGTCCGGAGTGTGGTCTGTGATGGTTTTGGGGTGCTGAGCAGTGTTTGGTCTGGATTTGATATGCAACAGAGTGTTGGTGCTTGGCTGTGCATTGGTAAGTGCAATTTAACCAAGGGGAGAAAGGTAAGAAAGAAGAGGTGCCCACGATTCATGTTTTTTCACCACACATGTCCTGTGTGGTGTCCATGGCTGTGGGGAGAAGGTAGGCATAGTGGGGTTTAACAGCATATGTGGTAGGAGTGAGGAAGTCATACCTCACAACTGTCTGGATTTTCACTGGATGGCCATATTTCATGAAGGTGGTTGCACTTTATCACAGAGATAGGACACTGATTGCCCTTGGACTGTCATGTCTTCGGTATTACTGCTGTTGAGCAGTGTCCGAATAGCAACCAAGGTATAGCAGAGAAATTTTGTTTGTCGTCTGTTTGCTGGTAAGTTCATCTGGGCTGGTTGCCCATTTTCAGTGGGGTTTGGGGAGAGGAGATCCACGTGTATATATGCAGGTGCACAGTGTATCAGTGCAATAAAATTAGGGGAGGCCTTATGAGAAGGTATTTCAGGAGGCCGGACTGTCTTTCGGGGGATAGCTTGATTTGCTTGGGAACATGGTGCTCAAGAATGTGGTCGTGGCACTCTCCTTGGTTTGCTGATGGTATCGCATTTTTTTTTGTCTTTTCCAGTTTGTGTGTAGTACAGGTTTTGGGGGCTTTTTTGCCTTTCCCCTCAGAGGTGTGGCTGTGCTGTCATTTTGACATGTTGGGAAGATAAGGAACTCTGGTATGCATGGATAGATGGTGCAGTGAGAATGTTGTGGTCAGTGTGGTGGTTTTGGTTCAGGTGTCTTGAGACAGCTAAATTCTAGGACATTGCAAACTGGAGACATCAGCTACATTGAGTGTGCATGCCTCTCAGGGTTGCTAAGGGATGTGAGCGACTTTGCAGTTTTGGTATGTGCAACTGGAGGTGGATGGACCTGTAGCCCTTTTGGCATTTGGGCTGCTGGAGGAAAGATATTCATTCGAGTGGTGCTATCCTAGATGTTAATGACTGCATGCTGTTAGCAGGTAGAGTAAATTTTAAATGATAAAATGTTTAAAATATGCAAGAGGTGCTTCATCGTTTAATCCTCTGCGTGATATGATTTATAGCAATCTGAGTTTGTTTGTTTCTTTCGGCTTTTTGAGTAATAATTATATAAAAAAAAGGGAAGGAGGGTTTGTCCCATACCTTGGTACAGATTTCTGCAGTATGTTCTTTCGCTGGAAGTGACAGGATTTGAGGGGGATGGCAGGGGTCCTTGGCAGTGCCTCAGTGTTAACAAATTCTTGGTTTGTGGGCACAGAGAATTTACTGTTTTCTTTTCTTTTGCAGATGAGGAAGTGCAGAAGGCATCATGAAGTGGCCTGAAAGAAATGGAATTGGAAGGTGATGCATTCTGATGGGGATGGATGTTCCTGGCACTAGAATGGTGCACAATGAGGTCAAATCACAAGTAATCACCTTATTAGGTGCATAAGAGTATGTGCGGTTCGGGAGTCATTGGGGGAACAGACGAGGATGGAGTTGTCCACCAAGGTGCCATGGGGTTGTCCACCTGTGGGGTGGACTCACAATAATAGGAGGTTTGGTCACATTTTGGTGGGCATTGTAGATGGGCTTGAGTTATTTTAGGAGTTAGCAATGGTCTCCATTGGAGTAGGTAGTAAGGGGTGGGGCTTTAAGACTGCATGAAGGGCATACGGAGCAGTACAAAGTGTGTGTGTGTGTGTGTGTGTGTGTGTGTGTGTGTGTGTGTGTGTGTGTGTGTGTGTGTGTGTGTGTGTGTGTGTGTGTGTGTGTGTGTGTGTGTGAGGAATTTTTTGTTGTTTAAGTGGACGTATGCCATGGACTGATAGGAGGTTGTATGTTATATGTGTGTCTTTTAATAGAACATAGGGTTTGAGGGGCATTGCGGGTATGTGAGTGTGGATATGTAGGAACTAGGTGTTTCAGTGTCTAGGCTGAAGTTATAAGGATTAAGCAGGGAATGGCTTTGGGTCGCTTAACAGATGTTTAGGTTTTGTTTCATTATCGGATGTGAAGGTGACATATTGAAAGGAAAGCTTTAAAGGGGAAAGCCAAGGGTAAGCAGTGGATTAAGCATGCTGAGTTTTTGGCAGATGCATTTCATTGTTCATAGGGATTTGCATTGGTTTGCAAATGTGACAGGAGGGTTAGGCCATATTTTTGGGGGGATTGGTTTGTGGCTTGTCCGTCAGAAGGGTAGGGTGACTGGAAAAGGGATGTGGGATTTTGAAGTTGGTCTCAGTTTAGCAGGCATTACAGATTTTTGGAGGAAGTCAGGGGGAATGGGGTTCATTTTCACTTGGTTTATACAACAGTGGTATGGTTTGTTGGTGTTCTCAGCTGAGGCATGGCTGGTTGGGGTTAGAAGGATTAGATGCTTGGGGCAGGACCATATGGCAGGTTTTATAAGTAAATTGTATGGTAGGAGGGTGTTAGCTTTGTCAAACTGTGTTGCAGCCACCAGGGGTAGGAGATTGGTGGGTCGGATTGCTGAGTAGTTGGCTCAGGCTTGTGAGTAAGGTGGGGTTGTTCAGTAGGGGAAGCAGGATTTAGCTACAGTTACTGGTTTCATGGGTGACAGGGTTAGGTTAATTTACTAAATTCTGGACTGTGGCTCATATGCTGGAAGTGTAGGTGTGATACTGTGAAGACTGGCTGACGTTGCCTATTGTCAAATGAAGTGGGTTGCTGGGGATGGGGTTGATATATGGAGGGCCATTTGGCCTACAGCTCTGATATACTGAAGCCATTAACAGGGCTGTTTTGGTTGTCAAATGTTTTCTTCCCTTATAATGGACAGTGGGAATGATGGTGGGATTACTAGGCAATTGATCCATTAGGAAAGGAAATCTCATTTTGGTCTTTAGTATATCCATTGGGTGGATAAAGAGGCTGCAGCTAGGCATGTTAGTATGTCACTGACTTTGTTTTGCTTTTGGTGACATTGGGTATTTTAGGGTTCTGGCGGTACACTAGGCTTGGGTAGTTTTGCCTGGGTTGGGTTAGTGTTTTGTAGTGCATTTGGAAGGAGATTACCTGGGAATCAGCCTGGTCAGGCCTTTTGGCAGATGAATAGAGAGTTTGATGAGGATTTCCATTTGTTGACAAATGAGGCATGTGATGTTCGGTTGGGGTTTATAATTTGCGGGGTTAGGTTGGTGACTTGTCGATTGGAAGGAAAGATGATTGACGGCATGTTCGATATTTGGAGTTTTCATGTTAAACTGGCGTAGGAGGTTCAGCTGGAATTGTTGGGGATTAGGGTTCATTTTCATTTGTTTAATATGGAAGTGGTATGGCTTATGGTGGTTGTGCTGCTAAAATACCATGATGGCTGTTTAAATGTCATATTACTAATAATTGATAATTGATGTGATGGCAGGACTGCTGTTAAATTCTTTTGAAATCATATTACTAATAATTGATAATTGATGTGATGGCAGGACTGCTATTAAATTCTTTTTTGAAAAGAGATCTCATTTGGTTATTATATTCATTGGACAGTAAAATGGGGCTGCAATTTGGCATGATGGTATGCAATTGCCTGTGCATGGTTTCAAGTGGCAGTGGGCTTAGTGTTTCATTGTTCAGTTGGCTGGTAATGATATGGAAATGATTATGGGCTTTTATTGGTAGTTAGGTAAGTGAGTATTTAGCTCATACTTAGTGGTTATGCTGGGTTATAAGATTACGGTTTGGTAATTTGCCATTGGAGAGGGATCAGTGGTTTGCTTTCAGCTGTTTAAGCAACTGGCTATTTTCATTATTTATGTGATAGGGCTGTGGGAGGTGATGACACGGATCCAGTTTGGCTAGAGAGGATGCGGTACACCTAATGATGTTTGGCATAATGCCTTTTAATGGTGTTTAGGTTGCTGGAAGTTTGGTCGGAGAGAGGGCAAACAACTTGATCAGGCTGGTGGGTGGAGAAGAGAGGCAGGCTTGCCCTCATCTGTTCCCCCTCTGGTGTTGGATGTTCAATTCAATGAGTTGTGAAAGGAAAGTGAGCAGCTGGAGGCTGCTTGAGAAGTAAAATAATTAAGCGGAGGTAAGCTGTTTATTTGTTTGGATGTGTAATTCAGTAAATGGTAAATGAAGTGAGTGGTGGTACTCTGCTTCATAAGTGAGTGAGTTGAGGTATGGACACTGCTTACTGGGTCAGGATGAGCTGGGTTACACTGTCCTAGTTAACGTTACATGGATGTCATGCTCAACTATGCCATGTGTTGGTTGTAATTAATAAATATTGCTAACAAAATTATGTTTATGGAAGTTTAATAAAGGTCATCAAGCATCATTCACTGTGATGTGTTTATTGAAGGGGACCAGGACAAGTGGTAGTTACTAAAAAGAAAGAATTAGCTTTGCCAAAAATGATGAAAAGAGGGAGTTTGCCTGATTGGCTACTACCTGGCTAATACTAATGCTGGTCTCACCGCAGCTTCAATGTGCTGGGATACAATGACCTTCTGCTTCTTTTCTCACCTGAAGCAAAAAAGTAGCATCAATCTCAAGATGAGAAGCAGGTCACAGGCTCTTTGGTGATCAGCAGTCTTGTCCCAGATGATGCAGGGATCTGTAGGCCTGTTGTAGCCTTTACTGGTAGATGCTTTGAATAGCAACCAGGCCAATCAAGAAGGCCCCACACAAACACTCACTGCCCAATCAGAGGCAGTCAAGAATTCATTACCTCTGCTCTTTTTTTTACCAGGAGCTAAATATAAGCACAAAATTTAAGCACGCATTCCAAGCTGGTACCTGTGAAGTAGTTATCAGGCTTTCTGGCACCGGTCTTAAGGAAATAATGTCACTCTGCTCCTTCTCTCACCAGGAGAAAAACAGAAGCACTAATCCCAGGATGATTACTGATAGAGAGAATTTGGAGGTTCAGTAACTGGTGGTCTTGGATTGGATGTTGCGGATTTTAAAGGTGACATGGAAAAAATTGGTTAATATCCTAAGAGATGCAGTGTGCATTAAGTAGAGGGCAACTCAAGGTTTAGCAAACTAAGGGGAGAGCCACCAATTTTAAAATAGCAAGATCGATTAGAATGGTGAGGGCATATAGAATTCTGGCTTTATAGAATACATCAGGATGGCCAATAAATTTAAATATCTGAAGGGATTGACTTTGCAAAATGATAAGAGACTCAGCTTTGGTCTTTTTCCAATTTGAAATATGCCACTGAAAACAGAATACAATTTAAACATAGTGTGAAGAAAATACACCATAATATACAAAATAGAAGAAGGTAATGAAAAGGCAAAAACAAATTAACCTTTCTCTAACAGTAGTTTATAGCAGGGTCTGAGTGAGCTTTTCCAGTGAAGCCTTTAAATATTCTATTTTATCTCTTTAATACAAAGTTTAGTTTCTACCTCAACCCTCACTTCCCAGGTAATTAAACTTAGTTGACCTGTTCTAATTCTGTGTGACTCACAAGCGACACAGCTCTGGTGTCTTTCCTAGTTTAAATAGACAATTGAAGGAGAATATAATTACAACAAAGATAAAGAAAATATGCTACAATATACAATATAAATGTGTTTCAAGACAGCATTAGCTGCAGTGGTACAGCAGTTAGCATTGTCACCTCATAGCAAGAGGTTCTCTGGTTCGATTCTCGGCTGGAGTGCCTTGGCATCTGCATACCCTCCTTCTGGTTGAGTGGCCTTTAAAGACATGCAGGTAGGTGTGTACATGTGTGTGGGTGTGCCTTCTTTGAAGGTTGATCGCCAGGCTGGCAACTCAACACCGTAAAAATCCACTGCTAATGATTAGCGGAGCGCAGTTCCGCTGTGGTGACCCCTAATCGGGAAAAGCCAAAAGACTTTTTTTTATGGTGGGAGGTTGGTGTAATGGTTAAGGTGTTTACCTTACAGACACAAGGTTCATGGTTTTATTCAAACATGTGGTCATTGGGTAGCCTTAAAATGGTCCACAAGGGCAGTTAGCCTATTACTAATCTATGAACCTATTACTGATGACTTAAAAAATGTTAACTCTGGTCTGTTTCTAAACATAATGTCTACATTATTGGCCAAATTGAAATTGGCTATCCTACGTATCCAAATTGTGAAATTTGCTAGTATCCTGTCTGAATGTAAAATTATAACTAGTGGGGTAACACAGGAATCAGTGCTGAGCCATCTCTGTTTTGCACCATTTATTTTGCAGCCATCCAAGTCAATATCCCGGGAGTGTGGTTGACCAAGTTTGCTGATGACTGCAAGCTGGACTCTTATCTGCTAATTCACTGATACAAAACAGATCCAGTAGGAATGAAATATGCACATACCTGGTGTACCAAAAAATAGTCTCATGCTAAATGAAAATAAATGCGTAGTGTAATAACATTTGCCAAAAAAGTTGCTCCTGCACAACATGCAATACATTTTACTCCCTCTCTGAGGTGATCTGTGTCTCACTTTCTGAGCCACAAATGACACAATCCTATTCAGTCTCCTTGTTCTTCAAAAATGGTGGCCATGTATACCCAGCAACATATGAGATTCATTGTTGGGCTAGGTTCCTAACTCAGCACATTCCCAGTTTATGGAATAAGTTACCAGACAAAGTACTACTTTGGTTATCTTTAAGGCGAATTTTAGTGACTCGATTGGTAGACAGAAGTATCAAACAGGGTTATCATGTACAGTCTTGCTCAATGTGGAATATAAGCATTACTGAGTGTTTGAAAGAGGTGAGAAGGACTTTTTAATTGTGCTTCCTTAAAGGTTCATATGGCTAGGCATTTTATGGTCCCCATGACTGTCTATTATTGATGCTATGTCACTATGTGACAGTGCTAAAGATCTGTGAAATATTCCAATTACAGATTGTTATATGAAAGACCAGTTAGTAGACTGCAGCATATGAAAACATGTACACAATCAAATATGACTGAAACCAGCTAACCAGTTTAGCACAAAAACTGTATGTACACAGTGACTAAATGAAAACTTTGGGCATGAATTTTTCAGGAGACATGCAGGTAGATTTTAACTGCGTGATATTTTGAATTCTGATGTTAATTGGGTGAGAGCAGGGACAGTCTGAAGTAAACAGATGCAGCCTAATGTGTGTAATAACTAGGGTCTACAGCTTATAAAAAAAATTCCCTTACAAATGTGTGCATTTGTTTAGGTTAAATGCTTGCACTGAGTTTGTGCCTTCAGTGCACAGATATGTGAAAAGGTGTGCAATAACTTTCAGTGAATACATTACAAATGAACGTAAAGGCATTGTTTGGATGCAGAGTTCACAAATTTGTGCTAATGGCTTGAATGCACAAATGACTTGCACATATACAGAAATAATGATGGTGTGTTAATGCTTAACCCTCTTTTCCCTTTTGCATTCCACATTTTCCATTGTCACGGTGGTGTAGCAGTTAGCATTGCCACCTCACAGCAAGAGGTTCTCCGGTTTGATTCTTGGCTGGGGTGCCTTCTGTGTGGAGTCTGCATGCCCTCCCTGTGGTTGGTGTGGGTTTCCTCCGGGTGCTCCGGTTTCCTCCCACATCCCAAAGACATGCAGTAGGTGGATTGGACATTCTAAATTGGCCTTAGCTGTGAGTGTGTGTGTGTGTGTGTGTGTGTGTGTGTGTGTGTGTGTGTGTGTGTGTGTGCCTGCCTTCTGTGAAAGTTTGGGCGCTGGGCTGGCAACTTGACACAGTAAAACTCCACTGCCAATCATGAGCAGACAGATGATCTGCTGTGGCGACCCCTAACTGGGAAAAGCCGAAAGAAGAAGATTTTTCCATTGTGTTACTCCATTGACTTAGTACATAACAAACCAAAGTTATTAATTCTTCACACCATTTGTACATTTTTTGTTCATAGCATAACTTCTTTTTTTAACATTTCTAAATACCAAAAAAAGTAGTGGTGAAGTTTCCTAGAACCAAGGATGTGTAAAAACTGATTAATAAATGTTTGTTTTTGGCTGGTAGTTGCTTTCATCTATATCTGTTCTAGATCTGCCAGTGCAATGTGTAGCTTATGGTTTCCTATTTTATGGATGTATTTCTTATTTATATTTGCAATATTATTCACTATGCAGACAAAAGTGTATATACATGTTTTACTACATAAAACGAGTACATGTGGATGGCAGACACATTATTTTACTCTTACTGAAAGATTAAAGAATATTCAGTCAGTGTACTAGTACTTGATTTCACATTAAAAAGAACTGGGTACTTTCTGCTAAAGGTCCCATTTTATAACTCCCAGGTTGTCAGTTAAAGTAACTACTATTCTACCGATACAAAAAAACTGCCACTAAGAAATCCAAGTGGAGCTGTACACCATTTGAAAATTGTACTCTAAGAATGTGTCTTTCGGCTTTTCCCGATCAGGGGTCAAAAACAATCCTGTCAGGTGACAACATTCGATTTGGCCATTTTGGAAACCACATTGGATTCCTGATAACAGTCCACATACAGAGATAAACAGTTTAACCTTTTTAATTTTTCAGACTAGTTTGCTAGTAGATAATGGTGGAAGTGAAGAGGCTGTATACTCGATCTAGAATGGATGACTTCTAGTTTAGGAAAGTGATGTAATCATAAATGGTATCTGTTGTGAGAGAAACTGAAAATGAGGATTGGGTGGGAATTAACAATAGATG
Source organism: Protopterus annectens (assembly GCF_019279795.1). NCBI lineage: Eukaryota > Metazoa > Chordata > Ceratodontiformes > Protopteridae > Protopterus > Protopterus annectens. Next base: position 120,439,604 of record NC_056731.1, on the reverse strand, counting down.
ATTAAGGCTAAGAACTGTTAACAAGCTGCTTCCTGTGATCCAAGGCTCATTTCCCTCAGCCTTCATTTGACTACTATGTAACTCTAAGCAAGTCACTTAACCAGGCAATGTTCCCATGCTGAGTCTGAAAAAGGTCCATGGGGACAAGTGCTCTTCCCCAGTCAACAAATATAAATACAACATTTGTTTGCGTCTTTTGGCTTTTCCCGGTTATGGGTCACCACTTGCTTACTGGGCTCTGCTTGGTGCTTGGTGTGTGTGAAGTGTTGTAGTCTCTTTACATGATGCTGGCTGGGCTGGATCAAAGTCTAATTATAAAGTTATTCACACTCTATATTCTACTGAAGCTTGCATACAGAAATGCCAGAATAAGTACTACTTTTAGAATCAACTTGCAGCAAGCAGTAAATACATAACTTTTAACAAATAACTTTTTATAATAAATCAAGCTTAAAAGTTTTTGTTCCAACTTTATTTTCTTCTCATATACACTAGTGATCAGATGATGTGAGATATAACATTTACCTGTAGGACTTGTGTCCCTATCATAAACTGGATTTATACAGCTCTTTTGCATATATTTTAGTCATGCATAAAATCATTTTTGCAATTGCTTAGATTGGAGAATCTTAAATAAACTAATACTATAAATCAAGCTAGTAACAATGTCTTGTAGCTTGTCAGTTTTCTGAACAGTGTCCATGTCCTGATGTAGTGTGAGAATATGTTTGAGGAAATAAATTGTTCTGTATTCTATTTATTTCTGTATTCTATTTGATATGTTATACTGAACATATGTTATTGATAAGCTGTTGTTGCATATACATATTTTGTTTTTTTGAAAGAAAAACAGAAACAACACATTGTCTTTTTCTCAACAATGTGACAGACCTGACCTATTTTATTTTATTTGTTTTATGTATAAACATCTGTTGTCCTTATATCCTGTTTTTTTTAAATGCAGAAAAACATATTTTGGGAAAACACATTGTGTCAGTGTCATAAACATATGTTGTTGTTTTAGGAAACATATTGTGTCCATCCTGTTATTTTAGGATATTGTGTCCATTTTTATATGCAGAAATAATATGTCAGTGTTCTTAAAAGTTAAATTTTGCATTTTTTTTTTGCTTACATCCTGGTTTGAGTTCTGTAAGGAAATGTCCATTCTTTTAAAAAAAAATTTTTTTTTTTTTTTCCTTGCATGCCTGTTTGAGTCTGTAAGGAAAATGGAAATTGTCCATTCAGCTTTCCAAGCCATGGTAATTTAACTGAGTATGACTGCTGATCACATATTACTCTGTTTTGTTTCTGCAGCAAGCAGCTTCTTTTTCAGCATATACACAACAATATTTAATTTCAGACTAATATTAATAAAATCTAACAACCACAGCGGAACTCTGGTCCGCTAATGATTGGTAATTGATTTTTATGTGCTGAGTTACCAGCCCTGATGCACAACCTTCAATGAAGGTACGCCCATTCACGCATGTCTCCATGCAGAAGACACTCTAGCTGAGAATTGAACCGGACAGCGTCTTACTGTGAGGCAGCAACCCTACCGTAGCACCACCACCGTGGGTAAATATAAATACATTACATATTGCAAATTGTTAAAATTTACAGAAAAACTTTTACCATAGTGTGGATTTTTTTTTAATTCTGTTTGCCATTTAAATGTTAAATGGTTAAAAAAAGAATGAAGGGTGAACACTAAATAATCTTTCTCCTGAAAGTTTAGTTCAATCATGGGTCATTTTTTGAGTAGGAATGATTAATAGGGGGTGAGTTGTGTATAGACAGATAAGAAGACAGATGTGTGGGTGTGTGAATGTCTGCAGTTTCTATTTTTGTGTTTTCAAGTGTCATCACAGGCAGAGCAGTGAAAAAGGCTTGATGGCACATGTATAGATGTTAATAAAAAGAATCCTGATTTCAGCTCAAGTACTTGTTTTAATCACACTCATATTAGTGTCCATTGCTAAAATACACTTGTGGTTATATCTATATCTATATCTATATCTATATCTATATCTATATATCGATATCTATAACTATATCTATATATACGCTAGACAGGGTTCCAGGGAAGAAAATATTCTGGGATGAAATAGCCAGGGAATTGTTATGGCTAGGCTTGTACAGGCCCTAGGGCCAATAGCCTAGTACCAGCCTATGAACCTATGATATCTATATATATAGATAACTGATGACTGCCATCTTTTATGTTTGTGTCATTTCTTTTTGTCACTGAGCATCATAATCTAATGTTTAATTGTATGTACAGCTTACCTCAGTAGGCAAAATCCATGGATCAATGTATTACTTTGTGAAGTTAAAATCCACTGTAAAAGAATTATCCAATTATTATAAGAAGATCAAGTCACAAGGCATTGCATTCTGCAAGCAGTGTACCTGCTAATGTTGGCCACTTATTGCTTATACCAGACTGAATTTACTAAGTTTAAGAAAAAGGAATGATTGAAAGCCAAAGATTTTCTTTCAGTGTACAAGTACAGCTTCTTTGCACTCGTATTACCGTATTATCAACTTTGTGCAATTGTGAAGTTCTAGTGCAGCTGATTGCATGCTAGTAGCTCTCAGTATACCTGCTCAGTGATACTTGTTTGAAAAACCAAGTGAGCTATCTCCCCCTAGCCTAATCTCTTGTTTCTACATAGTCCTACCAGCACACGATGCCATAAATTGCATACCCCTACCAGCACACGATCCCATAAACTACATAGCCCTACCAGCATATGATCCTATAAACTACACAACCCTACCAGCACACTAGCCAATAAACTACATAGCCCTACCATCACATGATTCCATAAACTACATAGCCCTACCAGCACACGATCCTCTAAACTACATAGTCCTACAAGCATACGATCCCATAAACTACATAGCCCTACCAGTACATGATTCTATAAACTACATAGCCCTACCAGAACCTAAAACCTAAACCTAAAACTTCTACCAACTTCCTAACCTGAATCCTTTATCCCTTACCCAAAACCTCCACTCCCCAACCCTAAAAATCACTGAAAGCTCCCTAAACTTAAAACTCCAGCTCCACTCCCTAATGCTAAATTCTCCAACTTCTCTCTCAACATAAAACTTCTTTCCTGCTCCCTTAGCCTAAAATTCCAATCCCCCTCCCTAAACCTAAATTATTGTATTTCTCCCTTAGCCAAAAACTCTCTTTTTGCTCCCTAACTCTAAAACTCCCTGTTATGCCCGTGAACTGGCCCAGTAATCAAAGAGCCTCAATCCTCACCACTAGCACTGGTGAGGGACATGCACATTGGAAAGGATAACAAGTACACACACAGTAAAATACAATTTCCCTTAAGAGCACACAGAGATCACAGTCAGTCTGGGGCTGGTTTCTCCCTTTATCTCCAGATCCCCAATAAGACTCCCCACTGGCACAGCTATAGGGTACAGATCTCAGCCGAGTAGTCAAGCCAAAACTTCCAGTGCCTTCTCTGTCCAACCAATGCTTTGTGTCCCTGCCCAAGTAGCTGACACGCACATACACTTTGAGATCTCGTTTATATACAAACACATGGACACTCCTGGGGAAGGTTGGTGCAGGTTTTTCAGCTATGCCCCCTCCTGCCAGGCTATAAAGTAGCAATCACTGCCACCAACTACTCATCAGCTACTAAAAAGGCCCTTACCAAAGGGTGTCCGATTATACTGTGCAGTATTATTATCCAAATAGTAAGTGGACGAACAGCAAGGCTTATTAGAGTGGCTTTGTACAGTATCACCAAATACATGCAAGTACTCTAGAGCTTAAATTATCTCTACACAAAACAGCTACAGTTGGAAGATTTAAAATATTTAATAATAAATAATAAAAATACAAGACAAATTTCTCAATTCAACACAGTGCTAGTCAAAAGTGCAGAAATTACAGGAAAATGCTTAAAATAATACTGTAGAATAGTCTGACATAAATTAGAAAACAGCTGTTTAAATTCCTGTCTAACTCTAAGATCAATTACAGTTCTAAATAAACTTACATATAGAGCAAAGGCAGAGTACTGGTGAGTGGATGTTCTTCAGACAAAATCCAAAATGCTTTCTCTTTCTCTCTGAGATCCCTTAAATTGATAATACATCACTGCTGGCTCACATTAGATTACATCATTCTTGACACTTCTCTGGTTTCCAGGCTACCAGAAACTCTACATTAAAATTTCTTAGTTTTCTTAGTAAGCTTGCACCTGGCCAGGAAGCCATAGCAATAAAATACATTATACATATAAAACCTTGCAATTAACTCTGGTCTCAAAACAATAGAAGGAATTCCTCAGTCCAGACATTATGTCTCCCAGCTTTGAGATCAAACAGTCATACAATGCTTGACTTATCAGCTTTCTTCCAGCAGAGTGCACTGTGGTTGCATTTTTGAAGTTCAACATTTAATACAGTTTTCTTACATTTAAGAGGACAAGTCTATGGATTATATTCATATTCACAATGACATATACTTATCTACAAAATCTATCTAGCTAGGCTGGCAGCCTTTACATATCTTCACACACCCTTCCTGCTCAGTAACCTTAACAAACCCTCTCCCTCCTGACAGCTGCTTGCCAGAACACTTATTCGAGTTCAGGCATGAGCAACAACAGCCTAGTCGAGCCATAAAGCATGTGAGCCCCTGGCTTCAAGACAGTGGTTTCTGAGTGCATTTGGACTTGAGTGCCTGAAGTAAACCCCAGCTTTAATAGTTGTAATAGGTTTCCCATGGAGGAGGATGAACTCTGATATGTTCTGCTTGTTTGTATTTTGCTTGCTAGCTGTGTGTATCCACTAGGCATTCTGCAGTTACCACAAAGAAATGAGACTTGGATAGCTTCTGAGCTTTATTCTGTTGTCCTAGGTTTAATTTGCCTACTGTGTGTTTGTGAGCAAAGCCACTTCATAAGACAATGCTCCAGAGTCACCCCTAAAAATAGGCATCTGCACTTAGTATGCTGAAATGGTTAACAGATACCAAATAAAAGCATACATAAAGTGTCTGTTTTTATGGGTTACACTGGAGCATTGTCTGGTTAAGTCACAGTTGAAGTCACACAGTTTTCAAATAGAAATCAATCTAAGGACAACCAGATAAAAATCATTAAATGTTTGTAGCCACAACTTTCTGTCCTACACTTTCCTTCTGGCAGAATTATGATGCAATACAGTTCAAAATAGACTAACAAAATCTTCTACATGTCATAACTTCTTCTGCAGCCATTTCCCCCTCCAGGAGTGAAAGCACTACAATCCGTTCATGCCCATTCATTCCTCTAAGGGAGATGGGAAAGCACACTGAGCATGATGCTGTTTTTCATGTGAAGAACTGGGGGAGGGGGATTGGTATTTTCTCTTTACAACCCTATCCTTCTGTACATATAGCCATCCCATGGGTATCCAAGAGCTAGGTGTACAGTGGGCCATGGTGTGCAATGTCACCTGCTTTCATTAGTGACCTAATCCTGTTGTGCCCTAGCCCCTCCCCCCTTGAGACAAGCACTTGAACACATTCTTTACTCTTCAGCGGGGAATCTAATCCAAATCATGCACCCTGCATATGCACGCCCACCATCTCACCCTGCAAAAGGTGAGCAAGCACATCCTCATTATTCCACTCTCTCTATCCTTTGTCAGCTCCTGTAGTGCCAAGGCACTAACTGAACCCAGGTCTCTGAGTCATAGTAAGGGATGCATTTCCTCAATAACACAGAGCTGGCAAATTTCTTAAGCAGACTTGCATCGACAACAATTCACAATGTAATTCAGCTATGTTACCTGCCCCTCAATGAGTACACAGTCTTCATGTCTGTTTTTCAGATGGCTTGGTTCTCCGAGCTTCCACTTGGTGAATGTAACTGGAGTCCCGTCACTCCATTCAAATAGCATGGGATGTTTCTGGTCATTCAGTCCAATCCAGAGAATGTCAGTTGGCACTGAAATCACAGAAAATGCATTTCTTGGTAAAATAACTTTATTCATAGTTGTATCAGCAGTTTAACTTGTATTTTAAAAATAGTACTTCACAGTGTCTACTTCTATTAACCATTTTAAACTAGCATCTCAGCCTTAAAAATATTAAATTGTGTAATGAATGCAGTGATGATTTATGTGAAGACATTCCTCTTATCCTGTGTCAAATAGCTTGCTGTGTTCCCTTCTGCATTCATTCATTCGTTCATTCATTCATTTACTCATTGACTAGGTGACTGGGCTTGCATTCAGAAAAAACATTGAGAGATGACATGATCAAAATGCCTGATTTTAACAGCATTACACAGGCCTCAAAGATATGGGTTTAAAACCATAAGTTGGAAGGAGTAGCTTTCTTAAACATGAAGTAAAGGCAAGTAGGAATAAAGAAATCAAAATTTCAAAAAAAAAATGGAATAGTGACACAACAGGAGGAACAAAAATGCAGAACAAATGAGGATATTGATTTTCACAAATAGAAAGTTAAATGTGCGGTAATTGATTTCAACACTAACTAAAATGGAAATGTTTTAGATATAGTAATAAAAATTGATCCACTACATCTACTTTAGTCACTGAATCTCTCATCACACCAGCACTCATTCACTTTAGCTTGTAAATAACATGATGTGATGATGTGAGGTTTTCCCAGCTATGCCAGGAGAAGTAGGGCAGTGGATGTGTAACATGTGCCAGCACAGCTAGCTGAAAATTTGTAAAGAATTATATGTTGTGTATGTCAAACTGATTTCTACAGATGCTTCTGTTGAAAAATGTATTTGTAAAGCTGTCTGTGTTAAAAATGTGCCAACAGTGTGCCCTGCTAGACAGACAAATAAATATACATGTATTATTGTAATTGAATTAAATGTATATGTTTTAACAGAGGAGACTGGAAGAGAACAGGTTAATCACAATCCAGCTGCAGCTAACTTTGAAAAATGCTTTGAAGCTGAATTACTGGGCCTAGGCCATAAATATTGTATCTTATAGTTCTGATTGCCGCCATAGAGAAAATGCCTGGAAAAAACAAGTACTAAGAAGTCTTCTGTATTGTCTTAGCAGTGAACTAATTACTACTCTGGAAAAGTAGAAGTTTGAAATTGTTTTATGACTTCCAGAAGCTGCACCAGATCTTAGCAAGCTCTATGTGTGTGTATTATTGACACATATGTGTTAAATCCTGGCAGTTTCTAGCAATGGGGGGTGTATGGGAACCAGAAGTCAGATGAGCAGATGTATGTGATGTCTTTCTGTAATACATCACTAAAATAATGTTTAATACTAGCTGAGACTGAAGTCTCAGAACAGTCTGTTTTTGTAACCTGACAAGGAAGGACCCCTCACCTCCTTTATCTTGCCTTGCTCTATTAAGTAACCAGGGAATAATAATTCTTTATCTGTCAGGAAAATATAGTGAGGTCAGTTAAGTATTGTTTTTCTGTAACTGTTTGAACCTGTCCACCTGTGTTATTTTCAATATTTCCTGTGACTGACACTCTTCTGTTTATTGTAAATAGATATTTAGTATTTTCATGTTTTTTATTATTTATTATTACATATATTTAAAGTTATCATTATGGCTGGTCCTTTAGATAATATTTTAACCTTTGAGGGGGCTTATATTTATTTGGTGGCACTGCAGCCACTCCTGAAAGCCTTGCTGTTTGGTCATTACCATTTGTATTAATATTAATTTTACTCAGTATAATTGGGTACTCTTGCAAGAGCCATAGAGTAGCTGGCTTTGGAATGTCTGGTGACAGTGTAACTACCTTATAGTCTGGGCAGAAGGAGGCCTAGCTAGTAAATCTGCCTTTCCCAGGTGTGTATGTGTGTGTGTGTGTGTGTGTGTGTGTGTGTGTGTGTGTGTGTGTGTGTGTGTGTGTGTGTGTGTGAAAATTAAATCTCAGTGAGCATGTATGTGTTAGCTGCTTGGAGCAGGAATATGAAGCAATGGTGTCACACAGAGAGTGGTGGAGAACTTGGCTTGGACACTCAGCTAAGGTCTCAAATCTATAGCTGTGCCAGTGGGGAGTCTTACTGAGGATCTGGAGCGAAACAGATAGAGAACCAAGACCATGGACTGAGTGTGTTCCCTGTGTGCTCTTAAGGGAAATTGTGCTTGATGCAGATACCTGCATCTGGAAATGTTGGGTATATCCATTTTTGTTCCAAGTGAAAATCCCTCTCCTGTGCCAGTGGTGAGGATTCAGGCTCCTTGATTACTGGCCCAGAGTGGGGACGTCACACATGCATTCTCATATTCAAGCTCAATATTTTATAAGCTAATATGAAAAGTAATAAAAAGTTTTTTGGGGGATGGGGTGCCTTCCCTCCCATGTGGAGGAAGGTGTATGCCCTCTTGTGCACTTACCTTATTATTATCATTCTGATGTGACTGTACTTTGAAAAACACACTCACTGACAATCAGTATGAAAGGTGTCTTGCTCCTTCTCTGAGCTGCATTAATATCAGACTACAAACAGCTTGTTACAAGGCAAGTATGTATGATCTTTCTCAACTCAGAAGCAAGTAACTCTATATAAGTAAATGCCATCTCAAGCTATCATGCCTGAAAAACTATAACTTCAGCCTGGTGATCTACACAAGTTATTATAAGCTATTACAAGTCTAAAAGGCAATGTCATTTGAGACTTCTGATTACAAATAGTTTAGGAAAAGAGGTTTGCCAGAGTACACCATTACAAAAAAGTTTAATAAAACATATCTCAAAGGACAAAAAGCACTGAAGAAGGGAAGCTCATTTATCAAATGGCAGTGGCTACAAACAAGCACTTGACACATTTTATAAATAAGCAGTCATAGGTTCATAGGTTCATAGGTTCATACTAGGCTATCTGCCCAAGGGCATTTACAAGCCTAGACACTGAGGTAATCCCTGGGATTGCGATCTCCCATCCATTGGTCAAGATTTCTCTTGAACAAGGCCTGTCTGCCTCACATATACGATTTTGTTCCACAGCATAGGGAGTTTTGGGTGATGAATCTATCCCTCCAGCACGTCCTATTAATAGCGTGTCGAGGTTTAAGTCTCCGCCCTTGTGGCTCTGATGGATCTAGATTTTTGAGGTGATCAGGGTTTGACATGGCCTTGTTGTTAGGCAAAGGTCACCTCTGAGCGCGACTGAATAGAGCTGGAGTTCTTTCAGAGGACAGATTTTTGAGACCCTTTATCCTTTTGGTGAGGAACTTTTGTGGCCTCTCCAGCTGCTGCAAGTGTCGGGTCAGATACATTCCGAATGGGGCATTGTACTCAATCATTGGTCTGATGAGTGATGAGTAGAGGGAGACAATGACCTCCCTTGATCTAGATGAGAATCCCTTCATGATAAGGTGGGCAATGTAGAAGGTCTTCCTAACTACTTTAGCTACATGGGTGTCGAATGACAGACTACTATCAACCTGGGTCCCCAGGTGTTCAGGTGTTTCATTCCTTATCTTGAATACTTCTGTACTACACTCCACCTTGTCCTTAGGTGTATGACTCTGCTAAACAAGTACTCAGTTCTTTGTAGACTTAGGGTTGATGATTTTAATGTAGCTTTATTTTATATTCTTTGTTTTACTGATTATTGTATGTTGTTTAACTAGGATATGACTGAAAAAGTTATTTGTAATCCAGTTCGCTCCATTCAAAATAAAAATAAATAACTATAAAAAGTAAAACTGCACCACCCTATAGACATATAAGCAATGAAAATAAGCAATAAAAATAGTTAATACAAATCAGGTAATCAAGGACAAAGGAGTGAGATATCAAACATTAGGCAAATAGTCAAAAAATAAATAAACATTTACCAGCTGATTTTCTATTAAAGAGATATGGGTGGCAGACCAAGGGTATATTTACAGTTACCCATATACTGATCCAAGTTTCACTTGAACAAGAGAAGGGATGAACTCCACTTCACATAGATGGGAAGCCTCTTTCATAGAAGGTGGAGCCTCTGAGACACATATCTTTCCTTCCAACATGAACTATTTATGTTGCAGGCAAGGGTTAGCTTCTTTGATCAGGTCTTCCTGATGCAATTTGTTTTATGGATGTACAGTAGGTTCATTAGGACTGGGATGGAGGATGCTTTGTCGGCCAGGCATAAGTCACCTCTTAACAACCTGTAGGAGACCAAATACAAGGACAAGTTCTGAGGTGGTCCACATAGGACTTGTTTTCCACACCATGTATTAATTTTGAGAAGAATCCCTGAAAACACTCAAGCTGTTGCATTTGCTTGGCTAGGTACATACCAAAGCAGGCCTTGTACTCAATGACTGGCCTTATGAGAGCAGAGTATAACAGAACAATGGCATGTTTGGATCTAGATGCCATGCCCTTGCTTCTAAGTTGTGTAACATACAATGATTTCCTCCCTATAATAGACACCTGATGGTCAAATGCCAAATCACTGTCTACATGCATTCTCAATTGCCTGATTACAGATTCTACTCTTATGGGTGTTTTGTCAAGGTAGTAGTTTGCTGAGGTGGCCATCTTTCTTAAAGATACTATGATGCACTTTTTAGCATTAAGATTTAGACCATGTCTCTGGTACCAGTTATTAGTCTGTGTCAGGCCTTCTCGGAGATATTTCTGTCTTGGGGCATTCAGTGACCACCCACTTGGCAAACATCTGTGAACTTAATCTGCCAGAGGCTTTTCTCATTAGCCTTGACCTCAGAGAACTAGATTCTAAATAGGAGCATCCCAAGCACTTAGGCATGAGGCACCCCACTAGTAAATGTCCTTTTTCTGGAGGTAGATTCCCTTATTCTAACACCTTGGGTCCTGTCTGTAAGACAGCTGACTATTCAATGGGAGATGTATGGGGCTTATAACTACCTAACAGCTTTTCTTCAAAGCCAAAGTGGGGTGCTGAGTCAAAATGTCTTGGGCTGGTTGAGGTAGGCAGCACATACTACTTTGCTTTCATTCATTGATTTGGTGACCTTCTTGAAAACGTCCACTAGGTTGAGTAGGCAATACCATTCTTTGACAAACCTGTACTGATTGGGTTCAGTGTTTTTAGGTTACGCATCTTGCCATTTGTTCTGCCCATAGTTATTATGTTTGCATTGTTCTTGGCCTTGGAGAGCACCTGGAGTACCTGCTCTAAAGTGGTAGTTGGGGAGGTTATGAATGTAGATATTTCATGCAGGGCATCCAGTGGTGGTGGGGATTAGAGCTAAATTTGTTATTGAGGAGGTTTGCTATATCTTCTGGCTCCATATAGATGGTACCATCTACAAGTAATTCAGCACACTGATTTGTATTACTTTTGAGGTTATGGACATAGCCGAAGAAAGCTTTCTTTTTTTTTTTTAAAACAAGTTTATTGTTTTTAACATATAAAATAAAATATCATAACAATTTTATACAAGTAATTAAAATAGATATGATTATAACATTCACCGAAACAACCAAAGTATTTACAAAGACATCCACTACAATCAGATCAATTAATTAAACTAAAATACCATACTATTGAAATTAAGATTTTTTTAACAAGTTTTGTAAATTATCCCATACAATATAATAAGATGTTTTTCTAGTAGTTCTTGACCTTATTGTATTCAATTCCATATGGAACACTATATTCATAACATTTTTAAATTCATTGAACGAAGGAGGTGTATCTGAAATCCAATTTCTGGTTATTATTTTTCTAGCCACTGCTAGAATAGACCATAACAAGGGAAGCTTAACCGTTTTAACACTTTGAGGTACAGGTGTGTTGAATAATATAAGAGATTTAGAAATAATGAAATTATCTGTAAAAAGAGCCTGCAAAAATTCATTAATTGACTTCCAATATTCTTTCAATTTTATACAGTCATAAAACATATGAGCCCAGTCAGCATTAATTTCTACATTACATCTTTTACATAGATTATCTTTATTATTTATTTTATTCATCATCAAAGGTGTATAAAAGGATCTATGTAAAAATTTCCATGTAAAAAGTCTCCAGATAATGGAAGACGTAGTTTTATATGCAGATTCCAATATATATTGTTTATCTTGTTGATTTGGTGGGTCACCATTAATGGAAGTGAAATAATTCCAGTAGGTATCTATACTGTAAAAAGTTTCTTGTCTGATAATTTTATATATATATGAAAGCTTACCTTTATCAGAAACTTTATTTTGTAGATTTAATATCAAGTAATCAATCAGTGTTAGGACAGATTCTTTAACTGTTATAGACATTAAATCTATTTTATCAATGAGATGTTGTCTAAAGGTCTGAACCTCTAACCAGCAAGTTTCTCTTAGATCAAATTCTTGTTTCAAGAAATCTAGATTTTTAACTTTATTATCAGATATCAACTGATACAGTATTTTAGATCATTATCTGTAGCTAAATGAGCTCCTTCAGAAGCGGATGACAAAAGCATACCCCGAGTATACATTATAGGGAATATAATAAAATTCCATTCCCTATATTTAGAATGCATGAATATAAAGTTACGATAGCTAATAATAATGTTTAATGGGTAACTAACTATATGTTTAGGTGTAATAGGTGAAGTACAAAATTCCTTTAGTAACCATAACATGGAGTTATTTACAATCATATTTTTATGTGTTAAGGAGATTTTCATGAAGTGAATACTAATTAGTTCCCAGTAATCTTTCCATTTTGCAACATATGACTGGTCCATTAATAAAGTAATAACTTTTACAATAGAAGAGATAGTATATAAATTAAAGTCTGGAAAATAAATACCCCCTTGAGGCCAGCTATTAGTATGCTTCTTTAATGCAATTCTAGGTCTATTAGGTGCCCATAGGAAATTTAACATTAATGTATTCAATTTCTTGATAATTATTTTTGTAGGTGGGAGTATTATTGATTGTATTAAATATAATATTTTGGGGAATATTATCATTTTAATAATTGTAAGTCTCTCTTCCATAGTAAAAAACATATTATTCCAGGTATTGAAAAGATTTTGTATATTAAGAAGACAGGTATTATAATTATTATGTATAATAGATTTAATATCTTTAGATAATATTATACCTAGATAAGTTATCTGACCTGAACTGGGTACATATTTAGTAAAATCACTATTAAGAACATTTTTTCGTGTATATATAGGTAGTATTTTAGTTTTTTCTTCATTGAATATTAAACCAGAAATACTTTTAAAATTCATCATTTTATCAAATAGAGACTGCATAGAAGAATTAGATCCTGCTGATGTAATTAGAACATCGTCTGCAAAGAGTTGAATTTTAGATGTTGTATTTTCATCTATTTCAAATCCTTCTATATCAGTATTACTTCTGATCAGATTAGCCCAAGGTTCCATTATTAAAGTGAATAATAGTGGAGAGAGTGGACACCCTTGTTTTGTACCTTTAAAAATGGGTATTTTTTGTGAGACATATGTTCCTATCTTAATATAAGCCAATGTTCCTTTGTATAGATGCTCAATTAGATTTACAAATGCATCTGAGAAGTTTGTGCACTTCAGTAAGGTAAACAGGTAGTCCCAACTTATTGAATCAAATGCTGAACTTATATCAAGACTAATAAGTGTTAAATCTTTCTTTTTCCTATTTGCAAAATCAATTAATGTTAGAGTTCTCCTTATATTATCATAAGTATTTCTATTTACAATGAAGCCTGTCTGATCTATATCTATAATGCCAGGGATGATTGTCTTCAATCTATCAGCAAAAATACTCATAAACATTTTATAATCTACATTAAGTAATGAGATGGGCCGATATGAAGTACATCTAGTTGGATCTTTATTAGGTTTTAAAATTGGCGAAATAAATGTATATTGCCAAGATGGGGGAGTTATTAGCTCATTTTGGGCCAAAATAAAAACCTTATGTATTAATGAGTATGTATTTTTAGAAAGAATTTTATATATCTCTGGTATAATACCATCATTACCTGGTGCTTTGTTTGATTTAAGCTTGTTTATTTGTGTAACAACCTCTGTATATGAAATACTTTTATCCAATAGTTTAATCTGTTGTTTATTAAGCTTTTTATTCATGTTTGTGGTTATAAATTCCTTTATTTTATCTTTAGGTTCCATGCTAATGTTATTATGATTAATTTTGTGAAAGTGATTTCTAAATTCATCTAGTATTTCTGGTAGACTAGAAACATTCTTCTTTTTCCTTAGAGAAAAGATTTCTTTGATATGATTTTGTTTATTCAACCTTTTTGTTTTATTTTTAAGTCTATGTAAATGTTTGGGGCTTATTGAGTAAGACAGAAACTTGTATTTCTCTAAAGTTATTTTAACTTTATGAGTTAAAATTTCTTTGTATTTCTCATTTAGTTTGTTTATTTCTTCAATGACTTTCTTATCCATAATATTTTCTTTATTATTATGTTTATAAGAGTCTAGTTTACATTGAATATCTAACAATTCTTTATCCCAAGATTTCCTTTTATTATTATACCATCTGATACTTTGTCCATATAGATATGATTTTAAAGCATCCCAAACATAAACAATGGAGACTTCAGGAGTATTATTTATGTCTAGAAAATGTTGTACTTCTGAAAGTGTATATTCTTTATAGTCTTTTAGTTGAGTTAGGTATGCTGGTATCCTTTTGATCTGAACATTGTGGGTATTTTTTATCATGAACTCAAAAACAATTGAATTATGATCAGATATAGAACATGAAATGATTTTAGAATGAATTAATTATGTTATCATCTGGTTAGAGATAAAGACTCTATCTATTTTTGAATACGTTTTATATCTGTTAGAAAAAAATGTGTATGGTAATGATTTTGAGTCTATCTGATTATTAATATCATTTAAATGATAAAAATTAGCAAAATCCTTTAAATGTTTTGCATTAGATGTAATTTTCCTTTTTCCTATAGTGGTAGTGTCACTTTCATGTAGTATACAGTTAAAGTCACCAGCTAAAATAACATCTCCTATAGAGAATGATATGATCTTATCAAGATGGTATTTCACTGTATTAATACCAATTCCAGGTATCCAATATACATTGATTAATGTATAAGTCTTCCCATGAATTTGTATTGTAACCATACAAAACATTTCTTTATCATCCTGATAAGACTTAATAATTTTAGGAATGGGCATACTTTTATATAAAATAGCCACTCCTCTTTTTTTCTGAGTGTGCTCTGAACTAACCAATACTGTATATTTGTTTGTGGCTAGTTTATCAATATCTTTTTTCAAGAGATGTGTTTCCTGAAGGAAAACTAAGTTGGCCTTATGTAAATTAATGTATCTTATTAAGCTTGCCCTTTTACATGGATTATTCAGTCCATTAATGTTTAATGAAATTCCTTTTAGAGAAGTCATTTGGCATTTTTAAAACATAAAAAATGTATGATCAAAACAACAATTAACAAAATAATTGATGTTATACCTCCTCCTTTAAGTGTACCTTTAGATATAGCTGTACTTATTGAATCTCTTATGGGATTTTGTATAAGATTCAATTTTGTTTGTAGTGACAATGAGCTTACAAAATGTATTGTGGATGTCAGAACTATATACATACAACAATGAACAGGAGAAAATAATGTAAGGATTAAACCTTGCACCCAGCCTGGAGTTAAAAACTCCAACTTAGAGTAGTACATACTACTCAAGTTAACCCCCTACCCTAAGCAGCAGTACCTCAGCTACCACCTTGTCAATTTAATACTAGTTATATTTAACTTAAATTAACAGCTTACAATTAGATTATCTGATAAGACAAAATTACACATTTGATAAAACAGCATCATATAAGTTAATAGAAACTTTTTTAAAAAACTATTCATACTATTATATACATCTATTTAATATAATACATTAATATTCAAATAGCATTCAAATAAATTTGATATTAGAAACCAAGAAGAGAGAGAGAAATAAAAGACGTGAGAGAGGGAGAGAGGGTGAAAGAGAGAAAAAAAAAAAAAAAAAAAAAAAGGGGGGAGGGCATATTTACATATTAATTTATTCAAAGTTTGTAAAAATAAGTTCTAATGTTCATTTAAATCAGTAGCTTTGGCTAATATGGTTCAGACATTACATATATTAAGATGTATCTGTTTTCTGTCATGTAAATGCAGTTAACAACTTCCAAAAGACTTTAAATTACTTGTATTAGAGTTTTTTCTCATACTTATTATTGTCAGTAGGAATAAAATATTATATATATAGAAATTGTTATAAATCATACTGCATAGTTATGTAAATTCTCAGAAACACTTGCATTATTGTGAAGAAAGCCATCTGTATTTTGTATATCTAAACTGCTGCTTTAAAATATATTATATGACAACTTCTTCCAGAATAGAGTCATAAGATTATTTATGCTTGTCAATCAGATAAATCAAATGAATTATAGCAATGTATATGTTTAAATCATAAGTTTTTAACATAAATAAATATGCTGCAGTCAAGTAAACTTTCAAAAACACTTGTATAAATGTTTCACTTTCTATGCCTTCTAAAATATCACATTTGCTTACTGTGAGAAACTGCATCATTTAGAATCATTTTAACTTACATATTTTATAAATTATAACATAAATAATTAAGTAATTATATAAAATAACTCACATTTAAATGTTAAAGAGTTCATTTTCCATCGCAGAGTCGCATTTGCAGCAGTTCTACTTCCTGGTAGAGTGTTCTTCATGAATCTGCGATGTGTCAGTGTGAATTCTGGGGTCAAAGTTCAAATTGACTGCTTTCAGCTTCTCTGCGTGAATTCTGAGTGTTGAAGCTTTTAAAACAACTCGAGGACACTGTTCACAAGGTAACCCACATTCCAAATTGTCTCCCTTAACATTTTGGCGGGAATTTTGTTAAAAACAAGTGACTAACATTCATTTAGTAGTATAAATGAAGCTAAACATAACAAAACCTTCGCGAAGTAATTTACAAGTTATAACAGCCTCTATGAAAGTGAAACTAAGCCCAAAGTTATTAATATGTAATAGAACTCAATATTTTTGCCCCAATTCAATTTTTATACATCGAAGAAAGCTTTCTGATTATCCTTGGCCTGAGAGGCTAATTTTACCTCAAATTTGGCTTTGTTAGACTTGATTAGCCTCCACAGTTGCTAATTTACGTTGATGAGGGATTCTTTTTTTACTTTGCTGGACATTACACCTCCTAATTTTTACCATGAGTTTCTTCCTTTTGTTATACAGCCTACTGATGTCTGGATTCCACCAGGGTGACTTGATTTTTGACTTTATCCTGCACTTAATACAGGTATGTACAGCTGACTCTATACAGCTGGTAATATAATTAAATAGCATTTCTGTGAATAATTCAGCATAGGCACCAGTGTTCTCAGGTTTGAGGGGTGGGAGGGTGCTTGAAATTTTTCCAGGGCATCACTTATAAGTATGAAGTTTGCCAGAGAAAATATCCTAAGAGTTCCAGGGTTTACCAGTGCCCTTGGTTTTACCTTTACTTCAAATGGGGGCAGCATTAGGGTTTGATCTGCCCACTGAGAACATTATACTATGGAGGGTGTGGACATTCTGCCATGTTTGTGAAGACCAGGTCATGGGTGTACAGACAAACTGTTTCAAGATGTTTGCAGTTATAAAGTCCAGGAATCTCTAGGCCTGCATGGTAGGGATCATGCATGATTCCCAGTTAATATTAGAATGCTTATAGTTGTGCATGTGTATGGTGTTATGTTGAATGGAGAATGTCTTCAGCATAGTTAAATATGTATTATGATTTTCCTGGTTCAGAGAGGGGAGCCTATAGCTTGCAAGGTTATTGCATGGGACTTTTTCTAAGGTAATTTGGACAAGGAGAAGCTCAAGCATTCATGAGGTGTGTTGGGTTGTTTTTAATGTAAATAGAAACACCTTTTTGTCCCTTCCTCTGCAGTATTTGGTCAAATGTTTGGAAGTCATTGTAACCTGCCCTGCTGGAGTGCTCTCTTTAATGTTAAACCATGCTTCCGTAACTGCACAGATGTCTACATTCTCCAGGGTTAGGATAGCTTGGAAGGAGTGGAGCTACTTAGTTAGACTCCTGGCATTTAACTTTCATATTTTCCAGGACTGGTTTAGTTATTTTGGTAGGTTTATCAGGTTATTGAATCTAAAAAAGGCAATATGAGGATGGGAAAGGTTTTAGCCAATATTCAAAATCCCATAGGGGAAAGGTGCAGACCATGCTTGGCAAAGCAGCATGGTCTGTTGACCTTATCTGCACAGGCTGACAAATATTGTACCCTCTTGAATAACACCGTACTCTAATGTAATAGACAATGTCAATTATTTTCTGTTTATAATGTGACATCATCCTTAGATACATAGTCTGGCATCCCCATCTTGTCTTTCTTCATACAGTCATGTAGTCCAGGGATGTGCATCTCAGGTCATTTATGTCCACAAGGAATATGACTGAGTCATACTGGTATATGTGGTTCAGTGATCCAAGTGTGTGCATGATCTGACAGAAAATTAGCCTGGTGAGTGGGAAATCAGTATGTTTCACAATGGAGTCTCTTATTACCAAAATACTGGTTTGTGTGATGGTGTCCCTTATGGTCTTAGAAGCTTAGAAAACATAGAATGTGGCCTCATGTGTTGTGTTGTGTTGTGCTGGGTCTTGATTTTCTGGAATGCTCTTGAGGTCTCTGGGGATACTTTTTGTTTGAGCAATGTCTGGTCTTTGTGGAGTGGAGTAGGGATATTGCATTTAATAGCCTTAGCATATGTAGGTATATGTGTCTGGTCCATACTATGTGAGGTGGGTGTAGGGTGTGTGTGTGTTACTGACAAACTATTATTAGTGCTTGTATGTGAGAGCCTTGCCTCCAGTGACATTATGTAAGTACATCTCTCATACTCCATATGAATTTGTTTAAGATTTAAGTGGTTGTCACTAAACATGAGATAATTGCAACATTGCCTCAGGATGCCCAGATCAACCATGCTAGTTGTGGATATACCAGGGAAGTGCATGTCCATCACTATGAATCCTTATTTCATGTTTTACAAGGGGATGGTTTACAGTTGGTTAGCTGGTTAGCTTGTCCTAAGAGTATAGACTACAGTTAGGAATATCTAAGACCATACTAGTGGAGGGAGGTAGTCCTCAGAGCTCAAACTAGTCACTCTTTGCACGACTAAGTTCTTTTGAAATTTCAGGGATAGTATTAGAGGGAACATTTCAGTTCTATGTACCAGTGTAAATACAGGACACTGAACATGCCAAATTTATAGAGACAAAACTAACTAAACAAAGCAAATAGACCTTTGACCAATCAGGCAGTCTCATTTAAAGTCTCCCTGTGTGATTCCCAACTCAGACAGACCAGGCCACCTTCTACTGGCACCAGAAATGAAGTCCTAGGCCTTCGTATTGTAGAACCACAGTATAGACAGTCCAAAGTGAATTCTAAGAGGACAATCAGACAAACTAGCTAGAAACACAAACTTCTAAAATGAATGCATGCAGGAAAACCATCAGCAATGGACTATACAATGATGTGGGTACTGACAGGACCCTACTTTCAACTTTCATCTTGCAGTTTTTCTGATGAATCTGTTTCCCTATAAGTATGGCAATAGCTATAAATACAAGCCTTAAATTCAAAAAATAAATAAATAATAAAGCTAACTGATACTAGAAATGCATCAAATAAACCGATTGAAATCACCCCTCACTTTATATACTTATTTACACTAACTCTGAAGTCACTCTGTCTAAGGGAGAAGGATCTAAGGCAGAACAACATCAGACTTGATATCTATTCTCCATTCTTGTACTTGCAAATCTCTGTTCTGAGAACTGTAGTCATGATCTCTGAAAAGGGAACAGGCAAACATCTAGTACAGCTCTGACTGACTGTCACTGGGAATATTGTGAGAGCATGTATAGCAGGGCAATCTGGATAGTTTAATGTGGAGGAATGGTTTTATTTCAGTTTTAGTCATAGCTCATATATAGACTCACAAACCAAAATGACTATTAAAGAGTTTGTAACCTGCTAGAAAAAAAATAAATTTCAATTCCCTGAAGAAATAATCTCTTCTTAAAAGTGGCTATTTAAGTTGCAGACCTAACAGAGAGAGGGAGTTTATTCAACAATCTTGCTGTTGAGATATAAAATACCTTTTTGTTTAATCTGCTGTCATACCATTCATCCTTTATTAGAATTAAGTCATTCCTAGTATTCAAATAATGGATACAAATTAACAGATTAAACTGCACACTACTCTTATCATTAACACCTGTTATAGGAATTTATAAAGTCGCCTCACAAACACATGTAGCTGACAGAAATGTAATGTTTTTGAGTGTTCTGTATACTTGTCAAGTCCAGAAAACATTGTGCAGGCTGTAAAAATGTTCCTTAGCTCATAGCTGACAGTCATTTTGTAGTCAGCTACTTGGGGGCAAAACCACTAACATGTTAGTATTACACTAATTCCCCATAGGTCAAGTTCCTCAGATTATACTCTTCGATGGATCTCTATTATGTATGTCCTAATGTATGATAATCTCACACCCTTAATCAAACTCCAACATTAATCTGTAATGAGTAATAAAATGCAAACTGCAAGGTTTATGTTTTCAAGGCAAAAATTTTCAGGATTATTTTTATTTATAATTGTTTATGATTTAATTTACTAAGTTTAAGGAAACAAAGTACAATTAACTTGTCCAATCTTCCAGATTAGCTTGGAAGGGGATTTCTTTCATTTCTCTAGGACATGAATGTTACAGTTCAATAGATGCTGTTCATCTGAGATGTGTCAATCAATCTCTGGAATTAATTTACTAATGAGATTACATTAAATTGGATATTTTAAAGTTACCTAGTAATTCTGTCCAATAGACTGAGGTCATTTTATTATAATTAATAAGCAGATTGCACTGACCTTAAACCCTCAATTTTTGTGAATACTGATATCTACATAGTTTGTTACTAAATCAATACAGCTAACCATATTTGAGCCTATAAACTGGATGTCTCACCCCACATAAAATAGTTCTGCTGGTAGTTTGAGAAAATTCTTTGACCTGCACAGATTATCAGACTTTAGTTTAAACATATACTTCAGAAAGGATCTGGATTAGGAGTGTGGCACTGAACATTCATATTTCATGAGATGGGTCTGGTTTCTTCCTAGTAGATCTGTAAGGCAGCAAAGCTGCTCACAGAGATGTGATGTGATTTTGTCACTTGGCCCAGAACCATATTTTACCACAATGCAGTTAGTGTCTCCCTAACATGATTCATCCTACACATAATAAATTAGGTACTCTGCATTTTACAATATGGAGACTGTTGTGAACCACTGACCCCTTAGGATTATCTCTAGAAATAGAGTGCTTGCATTTTATTTAATTACATTGTATAATAACTACAAGCTATGTGACTATGTGAGGTATTGCCATCTGTGCCAGGGAGAATAGGGCAGTCCATGTGTAACATATGCCAGCATAGTTAGCTGTGGTGGCTAGTGACTTTAGGCTCTTTTTACCTGTACCCAAGGTAGAGGGTTTGAGCCTGAGTACTTCTAGCCACCAGGTGTATTCACCTGGGGGATACACACACACACACACACACACACACACACACACACACACACACACACACACACACACACACCTTGATGGAGTCATACAGCCATCTTGAACACATTTAACATAAGATTCAGGCTGTACACATAATTATCACTGCTCAAATGCCAGGACTACAGTTCACAGCAGTGGCAGCGCTGGGACTATTGTAGTACTTTCCATAAGGTGTTTAGGGGTGTATGCTTATATTTGGCTATGTCCCGCCCTCTTTCAGCCTCCCTCCCACAAAAAAAATGTAGACCACATTGGCAAAGTGCAAGTACAAAGAGTTGATCCAGTGTGCCATAATGAAGATACTACTCCCACGATGCACAGTAAATCAGACACTCAGCTAGTGGATGAAATCATCATTTGAGTGTTGGTTTACATGTTCACAGGAAGGTTGAGAAATCTGATCTCACCATAACTGATACCTTCTCTCCACTGAAAATTGGCACCTCTACCCTATTTTGCTAAGATCTATTGCTGAGCCTTCCAGTAAAAATTGTAAAAGATGCATTAACTGCACCATCAACAATGTCCGGTACCTTCATTTCTAGCCCTATCTCATGTATTTCATCCATTGCTTCATCCTTCTCACAGCACACTGTTGAGTCACTGTCGTGACTTCATTTTCTAAAATAGAAAAACTATCTCCATCCGCTTTTAGTACTTCTTATAGAGAAAGACATGCGTCTACTAGATTTCAGAGCTGCTCAGTGCTCTTTCTAGTTTTAAGCAGTGACACCACAAAGGTTTGCATTTCTTACACCTTCTTGAAAACATAGTGGGCAAAATTCTGCCTCCTCCTCTTGTGTTGCTAGATAATTTGGCAGAGCCTTTTAAATGCTACCCAGAAGTTAAATTCCATGTTTTTTGTAAATTTCCTCAACAGCAGGGGCTTCAGTTCTCTGATTACTACAGCTGCTGTTTTCCTTGTTTTTGGTACCTATTTTCCAAATCTAGATTTCCCCACTCCCCCTCCTAGCATTGTAAGGAATGCCTTTTTCCTTAAGCTTAGTTTTCCTCACTACTAGTTTACACCTGTGTGCCCTAGTTACCATTAAAAGTCCCAAACACCTTTTTACATACAACATTACCACTGCTTCAAGTACTGTGTTTTGAACAGGGTCCATTAACATCCCCGGCTTTCACTTTCAGTTTCTTGACTTGCAAAAAAAATAGCTTAAAAGCAGCACACACATCAGATGTTTCCTTCAATAATGGAAAGTCAATACTTAATACTCACGACTTGCAAATAAATAGCTTAAAAGCAGCACACACACCAGACGTTTCCTTCAATAATCAAAAGTCAATACTTAATACTCACGACTTGCAAATAAATAGCTTAAAAGCAGCGATTGTTTCCTTCCTTCAGGAATTAAAAGCAGCAGATGTTTTCTTCCTATACCATGAAAGCCAAACAGTGAAGCCTACTTGCAAAATACCTTAAGCTGTAGTGAAGACTACCCGGAATTAAAAGCAGCAGGCGTTTCCCTTGAAAGCCAAACAGTGTAGCCTAAAACACTCGCGACTTGCTCCCTTGAAAACCAAACAGTAACCGTGAAGCCTAAAACATTTGTGAATTGCAAAATACAGCTGAAATTAAAACAGCAGTCCGTGACTTGCTCCCTTGAAAGCCAAACAGTAACAGCGAAGCCTACAACACTCACGACTTGCAAAATACAGTTGGAATTAAAAGCAGCAGTCATTTCCAATACCTTAAGCTCTATACCTTGAAAAAGGAGCAGCCGACACACTTCTGAAACTCCGTTCATGAGAAGACAAAAAAACATACTTGCAAAAAGAAGATAAAGCAGTACCCACACTTGCAGCATTTGTAGTCCTTTAAAAACAGTGCATCCATTAAATTGTAGTCTCCGTTCATGAGAAGAAGAAAAAATACCTTAAAAGCAGTACGCATGCTTGCAGTCATTTCCTTCAATTAACTGTAGTCCTTTTAAACAGTGCATCCATTATTCAAACAGTGAAGCAGCCAGCCATTCCCACTCACAGATCCATTCAAACAGTGAAGCACCCAGCTGGAAATGTGTGCACATGAACCCTTGAGCTCAATTCTGACAGGCTGATGGAGCTAACATTATTGCGCATGTGATAACGTCATCTCAAAAAGTGGGGAAAAAAAAAAAGCTGGTAAAAATTCAGAAATGAAGGGGTGCCATTCGGGAATCATGGAACCCCATTATTTGGACCACAAAACTTGATAAAAAAACGAGTAATTCGGTATGGTTGGGAGGTATAACTGCATCTCTGAATCAGCCCCATTGTTCCTCACCAATCAGTTTGCTTTCTACTCTAATACTTTGTGCTATTCATTTCTGAATCACTGCCAAAACCTTTTCTGAAACAGGGCAAGACATGAATAGGAAAAAGATGCTGGGACCTTCATAATCTGTGGGAGAGAGAATGAAAATGGAGGAACTGAAAGGCACTGAAGAGTTTCTAGGCAATAAACTACATCTAGTTGGTATTATAGGGACAGAAATAATTCTGGGATAAAACTAACAACATTAAATGAAGGAGATTCTTATAATCTCTTAATATTTAAGTTTGCATGTGTTTCCTACACTTCTTAACCTTCATCCATCTCATGTGTACCTTCCTGCTCCTCTATCACACCTTCTTCAGTATGCTGCTGAAAAGCATAAGATGGATACTTATTGCTGTAATGAGATACATAAAAATATACTTAATTGTCATGTTTTCTGCTATACTAGGCCCCTTGTACTCCTCCATTTCTCTTTCCTATTTTCTAGGAATAGATACTGAAACTTTACAAAACTCTTAACAAAAATGGGATGAATATTTATTTATTTATGTTTTGTTTGACCTGGTCAGTTCCAGTAAGCTTATGGCCTATTTTCATGGAAGACCCAAGGTATTACTTAGACTTAATAGGCAAAATGTTGCCAGGGTACTGTGGAAATTTCCCTCCTATATTTTGAAGGGCACACAGTTCTTTAAAGAAAAGTACTGCTGGAGGGTGTGATAGAGGACATAAGTTTGTTAATAGGGACTGATAATCAGGTTGCACTTAAGTCTTTTGAAAATGCTATGAATACCGATAGTGCTGTTATTTGTGATGAACATAACATGGAGCATGACAGTGTTGAATTACTGGATGGTTGAAAAAAAACATACTGCAGTTGAAGAAGACAAGGTTAACATTGTGTGAGGACAAGTATATAAATAATGCAAAATGACGTTAAAGGTTCAGAGGTGTTGCTTGAAGAAGATGCTGCAGTAGGAGACCTGGGTGAGTTGAATTTTCAAGAAGGCATGCCATGGTTCTGGCTGTAATCGAGATAAGTTATTAAAACAATTACATGTACATGGTAGCACAGACAATGCAGACTGCTGCATTCAACCAAACCGAAAGGGAGAGACTGGCTGGAGCAACTGTAAGCAGTGTCAAAGGAGGTTCATACGTTTGTATTGTAAAAGTAAACCAAAAGGAGGGCAAAGAAGCTAGAACCATGCAGTTATGTGTCATACTTTTGTTTTACAGGTAAGCAACTGGGAATACCAGCAGTACAAAAAAGAGCAACTAGACATTTGAAAAATTAGACTTTCTTTGATATGCTTTTAGAGGCAGACTGTGTTATTTATAATGCAGACATGTTTTTAACAGCTATCTGGAAATTTTCATTAGTGAATTACACATTTTAATGTATAGGATTACAGGAAGATGGACAGGCAATTTAGGTCATCAGTATGACTGACGTTATTAAAAATAGCAACATTTGTGGGAAAAGGTATTTCTCACTGGAAATATAAGAAATTAAGACAAGTTATGGACTAGGTTTTCATCTGGGTTTTATTAATTTTAAATGAGAGATAATGTGATAATGTGATAAAACATGTCAATATTCAAATAGCAGAACGTCTGACAGGGACATTATTTTACTGTCAGCCCAAGGGCTGCTATTTTTATGGATACCTAACTCATTCAATAAAAGACTGTACTAAAAGAAGATGTGAGGTATGTGTTGAGAGAGGACATATGAAGGAAAATAGCAGAATAGAAAGTACAAAATATTAAATAAAAATTGGTTATGTTTGGATTGATATCCAAGAAACAGAATTGTAGCTAGGTCATCTGATTACCTGGACAATTCCCCACACTTCTGCCCATCTCCGCCCAAAATTGAGGACCAAAAATAAGATTTCCCATAAAGTTCTGTAACTGTAATAAGCTTCTTGCTCTAGTTATTAAGTCATTAACATGCTGATCTCCAATCTAAAGAGTGAATTTAGTGCTGGGATTCAGTGGGGAGGTTGCAATATTACCTGTGGCTACTTAACTCATTGTCAATACTGCACTTGTACCCCATCAGCAAATGTCAATCATGCCCCTTAACAACTTGTATCCAGGGCAGCCATCCCCTTTACCCCATGCTAGTTATGTTTCGGCCAAGAAAATGTGGAAGAAAGCAATTTACAGAAGAATGCTATAATGAGAATTGTGAACTGCTGCAGAAGGAAAAATACAGGGGCTTAGAGGAAAGACATAAAATGGGAAATGTAAGGGATGACATTTTAAATAATGAAAGTATAACTAATAATAAATATGAAAATGATAATAATGTGGCAAAAGTATGTGATAAAACTGTGCAGTTAGTAGGTGTGATTAATATAAATAAAAATACCCTACAAACAAGTGTGGAACTGCTGTCAGTGAATGTTTTCTGTTTTACAAACTGAAGCTGAAGATAACCAAGTGAAGAAGGTGTAGGCAGAAATATAAAGAACTCCATTGAGAAACGTGTGAGTTCAAGGAAAATAAAACTCAAGGAAAAGAAATTACAAAACAAAACATGAGCAGAGTGTACATATTGCAATAACTAATGTGAATAGTATTAGGGACACTGTGAGAAGGTATGCTGTGTTATTTCTTTATTAATTACTTATTTATTTTACATTTGTTGACCGGGATAGTCCGATTGGATACGTGTCCATTTTCAATGGAGGCCTGGGGAGAAAAGCTCAAAACTTACAAACAGATAAAGACAAGCAAGTTACAGTATATGCACAAACATATTATATTAACATACAAGTTACATTCTCACATTTCAAGCCTATAGAGAATACAGATTATATTCAGAAATATATGCAAATATGTTAGTTTCTCTTATCAAACTTATAGGTGCAGCTTATATACAGAGTATCTTCTAGGATGTTGCAGTTTCTCTTTTCAAACCTTTTAATGTAAGAGGTTAGTCGCTGCAAATAAAAAAATGTAGGGATATGGAAGTATATGAGGCTTTTGTCAGGGTTAGAGCAAGGATATAACCAGTCAGTTTTAAAATACTGGGTTATTTTTTTTTTTAACTGATTAAGGGACGGGTTCAGAGTAAGGTCAGATGGGAGCGAATTCCAGGTTTTGCCTACTGAATTTGCATAAAAAAATTATCCAGATAGGTTGTTAGTTTTAATAGATTGAACCAAACGTTTTGTAGTGGAACGAAGTGGCCTAGTGTTTTTGTAGGGATGGATAATGTTTTTTTAGGGAGGTTGTTTTTTTCTGGATGGTTAATAACCTTGAATGCTACAGTAAGTTGATTATATATCACTGGTTATGTACTTGCTCCAACCCTGACTAAAGACTCATCTACTTCCATATCCCTGCAAATTTTTATTCACAGTGACTAACCTCTTACATTAAAAGGTTTGAAAAGAGAAACTGTAACATCCTAGCAGATACTCTGTATATAAGCTGCACCTATAAGTTTGATAAGAGAAACTAACATATTTGTATATATTTCTGAATATAATCTGTATTCTCCATGGGCTTAAAATGTGAGACTGTAACTGCTTTCTGTATGACTTATTATAAATGTCTTTTACTGTACAATTGTACAACTGGATGATTTATTAGAAATGTTTTTTACTGTACAATTTCAGACACTGTATCAAACTGCTCAACTGTTTGATTTACTGTAATAGTTATTCTTGTTAAAAATTTTCAAATGTAAATGTCTAATTAATTGTATGTAAAATGCTAATACTGACTGCGGAGCTTTTCTCCTCGGGTCTCCACTGAAAACGGGCTATATGCTCAGCTGGACCAACCCAGTTAACAAATGTAAAATAAATAAATAAATTAAAATATTGAATTAGCCTGGGGAGTTCTAGCCATCCTAAGAGGTTTAGATTTTGACAATGGTGTGTCCTGTAAGTAGTTCCTGTGGCAAACCTGGCAATTTGATTGTAGCAGCTAGAGAGTTTGCTGAGATCAGTTTTGTTCAAGTTAGTGAGTACTGGCGAGGCATAGAGCAGAGTTGAAAGCAGATGGGTATGGGCAATGGCAGTCCTAGCTAGAGGGGTGAGAAAAGGTTTGTTTATGTATAGGGAGCCAAGTTTATTAACGGTTTTAATAGTTTGGTTTACGTGCATATCATATTTGAGGTAGTTGTCTATTATAACACCCAGGAGTTTGGTATACATATCTGGTGAGATTATGGTCCCATTGTTAGATGTTATAGTAAATGAAGATTGAGAGGATCTGCGAGTAGGGGAGAAGAGCAATATTAGGGTTTAATATCAGTTGTTAATTAGAGATCCAGTTTTCCACTTTATTAAAGGTTTTCTGGGTTAAACTAAGGAGATCTGTAGGGGTAGAGGCTGAGCAAATCAGGGGGAGTCATCAGCATATTGTATACAGGCTGCATCTGGGATTACAGTGTGGAGGTCATTGCTAAAGAGGGAGAAAAGAAGGGGACCTAATATGGAGCCTTGAGGAACACCAAGGGTAACGGGGAGAAGGGTGGAGAGTTTGTCCTGCCAAAGGACAGCCTGCTGTCTTCCAGTAAGATAAAATTGAAACCACTGTATTGCATGGTTGTTTAGGAATATAATATTTAAGGTAAGTAAGAGTAGCTGGTAAGTAACCATATTGAAGGCCTTAGAAAGATCGAGAAACAGGGCAGAAGTTAGTTTATTGTTGTTACGGTTGAAATGTATGACATTAGAAAAGGAGAGGAGGGCTGAGGTGGTGCTGTGCTGTGATCTAAATCCATGGTGGGAGTTGGCCAGAAGATTATGTTGAATAAGGTAGTGTAAGAGTTGTTTATGGATACACTTTTCCATAATTTTAGCCAGAGGGGAAAGGATAGCTATTGGTGTATAGTTTGACAGCTCAATGGAGCTGCCTTCTTTGTGGAGTGGTATGACATGTAATATTTTCCAGATGGAGGGGACAGAGCCTTCAGTTATGGTTCTGTTTATCAAAATAGAGACAGGGAAGGCTATAACATCAGCAGCTTTTTGCAGGTAGTCTGCAGGGAGGAGGTCAGCTGAAAGGGTGGTTTTAATTAGGGCTCTAATGAGTAAAGTCGGAACTTTTTGGAAGCTGAAGGAGAGAATGTCGTTGGGTTTAGGGGTTTCAGTGTTAGGACAAGTGGGTTTAAGTTTGCTAGCAGGGGCCTGGATGGTTTCTGTGAAGAAACTGTTGAAGGTGTTGGCAATGGAATCTGGCGTTTTTTGGGTTGGGGCTGAGGGGGTTGGAGTTCTAGATTGCCCTGGGTGGAGGAGTTTGTTAATACCTGCCTAGAACTTCTGTAGCGTGTTGTGGTGTTTCTGCTGTAGATGGCAGAAATATATATATTTTTTGTCTATTAATAAGGATTTTTTTGTATTATTCCTATATTGTCGAAATTTGAGTTGATCTTGTGGGGCTTTAGAGGAGTGCAATGTGTTCCAGGCATTATTTCTTTGGATGATCTTTAGTTTGGTTTCTTTAGTGAGCCAGGAGGCAACTTTTGTTTTAATTCTAATAGAGCATGCAGGTACATTGTTGTCAAGGATGGCCATGAATGTGTTATTAAAGTGTGTTACTGCCTCATCTAGTGGTAGTTGTTTTAGAATTGACCAATTGCATAATGTAAGTTCTTCTAAGAATTTATTATGGTTGAAGTTTTTGTTATTTCTTATTGTTTTATAGGTGGGTAGATGTGAATGTTCAACTTTATGCCTAATAGTATATGTTAAGAAATGATCACTTAGATCCTCAGGGAGAGTACCTGATTTGTACATGTGGTGGGGGCCATTAATTAGTATCCAGTCTAGGATATTTTCTTTATTGTTAGTCTTGCTGATCCTAGTTGGGGAGGTTATAGTTGGTGTAAAACCATGTAGGTTTATGTGGGTGGTTGGGGTCAATGCAGTGCAGGTGTTCCAATCTATATTGAGGTCCCCTAGAACAATGGTCTCTTGGGGGTAGGCATTGGATAGCCAGTAGAGGATGTCTTCTGGGGTCCCTGAGTTATTACCTGGGGAATATAGACACATACTATGTTTATACATTTGTTTTCATTTATTTGTAGTATGGAAATCATAATTTCGTCTTTGTTAAATATAGGTGGTTGAATGTTGTCTAGTGTAACATTTAGGATTATAGAGAACAGCAACCCCTCCCCCTTTCCTGGTAGTACGATCTAGCCTGAGTATATTATACCCTAGAGTTAGAATTTCATTATCTGGCATAGTGTGTTACACTGAATGATAAAATCGAAAGTATATGCTTTCTGTATAATGTTAGACTGGTGTCATTAGCTGAGAAAGAAATGTTTGAAAAATATGAGAAAATGAGATTTTGTGACTGATTGGCACACAGGAATATTCTGGGATGGTTGTATTTATAAAAATGGGATATAATTAATAAAAGTGTTATTGTAGTTCTGGGAAGAGTTTCAGTATGGTACTTATCAATAATAATGTATTTGTTAGATTAATAACAGCATAAAGTCCTACCAAATATTACAGATGAACTTGTGTGAAACATTACAAAACCAAGGTTCAATTAATGGAACCATATTTTGTGGGATGGGGGTTAAATGTTCAATTGAAACAAGACAAGAATAAAAGGAAGGAAATAGTGGGAAAGCACTGAAAGTTTAAAAAATAAAAGCTGGTTTACATGTGCTGCAACAAAAATCAAGCAAATGTAACAGAGGGAGTTTGCTTAAAAGATTGACTATATTGTTCATAGTAAATATACAGGGGAAGTTAGAGGATGGAGAGGAAAGGTAGGTTTCTCTGACCACAGGGTAGATTGTCCCCGGGATTCATTAAGCTTGCGCCAGGCGCAGGCATAGCGTAGGTGGTATAATGCCAAATATGGCCATTGAGCAATTCAGGTACGATCCAATTCCACATGCACTACCGGCATACGCCAGAACTGCGCAGCCCTCGGCTTAGGTATGCTAATCACCCCATGCGCAGTGTCGCACCATGCAAATGAAGGCATATAGTGATTCATGAAGTGGTGCAGGCATAGCGTAAGCCCACGTAAATGTAAACCAAAAAACACAGTTTACATTTTCCCAAACAGAACATCGGAGCTATGGAAGCGGGCCAGACCCATGTATC
This sequence comes from Protopterus annectens, assembly GCF_019279795.1. NCBI lineage: Eukaryota > Metazoa > Chordata > Ceratodontiformes > Protopteridae > Protopterus > Protopterus annectens. The sequence goes on along the minus strand of NC_056731.1, from coordinate 120,408,604 downwards.
ACAAAGCTAGCATATGCCAATGGTGAAATACACAGCCAATGGCATAAGAAAAGATGCACAACACTTAAAAAACAACATTTAATGTCATGTCCACAGTAACGCACAGCACAACTGCAGGGCATGTGTGCGGAAACTGTAACATAAAGAAATAATATAAAAATGTCATAAAATCGCAACGTAATAGAAATCAGGTTTACACCATAATACACAATGGTAGGCATGGAACACCACAACCAAGGTGCAAGGGTTGCTAAGGGCCTGCAATAGTGTCTGGCGCGGTAACTATGAATTAGTAGTCAATGCCATGCAAATGAGGCAGATAATACTGAATCGCAAATGTCCCGCCAGATGAAGATTGTACCATACGGAGCAGCGGTATAACACCGAGGAGTGGCTCAGAGGAGAGACATGACATCAGCAGAGGGGTGTGCCACTGTAGCAGTAAGCACATTGGAGCAATGCAAATCTGGCCTGTCCGTTGCTAAGCAAAGCTGCAGGACAGGGGTGGGGAGGAAGGTATAGAATCATTTAGCTGAGAGCACACATGGTGCCCAAAAGCGCATGTGTACGGGGATGAAAACGTGCCCGAAACCCAGTAATCGGACGCACACGCTGCAAACAATAGCACAAACAGGAAGGTCAGGGGAAGAAAAGAAGGAAATGCTGAAGTAGGGTAATTGGAGTACTAATGAGCAATCAACACCAATCAACTCACAATGGCCAATCAACGGCAGCTGACAAGTCTGCTTGCAGAAACCTGCAAAACAGGATAGGGGAGGCATTGGAATGCAAAGAAAGGAGGGGAGGCATTGGATTGCAAAGATAGGAGAAATGACACAGCAGAGCAAAGCAAACCGACAGTAGACTGGCAGTAGCACACATAACGCAAGATACGCCAGGTCCAGGAAAGTACAAATGAAAGTAGGCTGCTGGATGCATGCCAGAAAATGGTAGGTGCAACATGCAGAAATGTAAAGGGAAGGTCAAGAGGTAATCCACGGCAGCCAAATGTAATTCAACACCTAAGGCACCACAATAGTAGTTCCGGTAGTAAAACACGTAAGATACCCTGTAGCTACGATCGTACATACACACCCTATGACATCATCGGTGTTCACAGCACAATAGTATAAAGTGTGAAAGCATCCTACACACACCTGTGTATTCCCAAACACTGCACCATAGATGTAAACACATGGGGAACTTTTAAAATGTACATGTTGGGAGCTGCCATAGCTGTGATTCATCAGCATGTGTTAGAGACTGACGGTGTTGTGGAGGATGATGCCGACAACCACCGCAGACCTCGGAGGAGAAGGAGAGTGTTCAGACCAAGGGTAATCTACCAGGGGCTACATGACCTGGAGATAGTAGAGCGTTACAGGGTGGACAGGGACATCTTACAGAGCTTTGCCGGCCATGCCTGAGAACCAGAAACAACAGAGGGGAACCCATCCCAGGGGACACGAAGGTATGTGTAAGCCTGCGAATACTGGCCACAGGTACCTTTCAAAGGCCAACTGGAGATATAATGGAGATCTCACAGGCATCAGCATCCAGGGTACTACACCAGTTCCTGGATGCCATGTTACCACATGCCAATGAGCAGATATACTCCCCCCGAACTCAGGAGGTGTTGGCCAGCAATATGCGCCACTTCCACTGTGTGGCACACTACCCGGAGGTACTGGGTGCGATAGACTGCATGCACATACAGATCAAGTCACCACCCGGTGAGCATGGTAGGCACTACATAAACCGCAAGGGATTCCACTCCATCAACTGCCAGGTCGTATGCAATGCCCAGGGCATTATCATGGATGTGTGTGCTGGCAGCCCTGGAAGCTACCATGACTCCCATATCTGGCATGCTCACAGCTGTATCAGGTATTTGTCAGGGGGGACATCCCACATGGCCATCTTGTGGGGGATGCTGGCTATGCACTGGAGCCATGGATGATGACTCCCATCAGAAATGCACACACACCCATGCAAGAATGCCATAATGAGGCACACGCACAAACCAGAATCATCATAGAGTGTGTGTTCGGGATGCTGAAATCACGGTTCCGGTGCTTGGATACATCTGGTGGAGCCTTGCAGTACTCTCCAGGCACGTATGCCCACATCGTCATAGTATGTGCCATGCTACATAATATGATCCTGCGGAAGCAGCTGCAGCAAGGACAAAATGGTGAAGGCCCTCATAGCCCACCGCAATTGCCAAGGCCATTACAGGCACAGAGGAATTCAGACCATGAACACACTATGCCAGCCCCAGTAGGCAGACGGAGGCGTGCCCAATATGCCTACGCCTTGGCAAAGAGGGAACGTATAGCACATACTCTGACAGTGTAGGCCCCTACGGACTGACACCTCTCCACCTGCACACACAGTAAAATGGATGGCACACAAACATAACCACCTGTAAATTGTAATGTATAGGTGGCCCAATGTGTGACTCCTACATAGGCAGCCCTCAAACATTGTACACACAACAGCTAGTGGAACACGGAATGTCAACACCTGAGCAGTACATGAGCCTATCAGCATATGGTGGTGCTGTGTGCCTGTCACATTCCCTGCCAGATATATATATATATATATATATATATATATATATATATATATATATATATATATATATATATATATATATATATATATATATATGTACACATATATGCATATATATAATACAGATAGAAAGGGCAATAGAGTGATATATGTTGATATATATGGATTCAGTGATATCTGCAAATATATATAGATAGGTCAACGACATTCATAACACCTTGGAGGTACAAATAAATAGGATACCGCCAACTATGGAATGTGTAACATGCCGACATGCGTAACCACGAGGCTGAAAGACCAATAGAACACAGTACTGGAACAGTACAGCAGCGAGTAATAGTATGATGATATGAAGGGACATTTAGTCACTGCTGCCGGTGTTGCGGTCCACGTAGGTACTGTGTTTAACTGTGTTTGTGAGTGCCGTAGTCTGTGTATGTGTGCGTTGAGGGTGCCGTGTGCATCTCCATGTGACTGTAATGTGTGTGTGTGTGTGTGTGTGTGTGTGTGTGTGTGTGTGTCTGCAACATGTGTCTGTTAGTGCCAAGTCAGAGGTAGATCAGTACAGTAGGTGTGGGTATAGCTAGCTGTAGGCATACGGTTACCACCTGTCCCACAGTAGGAGGGACAGCCCCACCCTGGGCAGGTGTGTCCTGACATAAAACAGTACAAAGGGCAAATGTCCGAGATTTTAGGACATTAATATGTCCCATATATAATGTAATAGTCATATTTAATAGTTATGCATGTATGTAAGAAACGTAAATGTTACATGCAATATGATAAGTAGCCAAAGTCCCACAACAATAGGTATGTATTGAGGATAAAAGTATGTGCTAACCTGTGTACTGACCATGGCTACGTGTTGGCCTGTAAACACCGCTGTGTGTCCTGGAAGTGTCCAACAATGACCATATGGAAAGGTGGCAACCCATGGCAAACAGGTTCTTTTACCAACACAACCGCAATGACTGCAAATATCTGGGACAGAAATACAAGGGATAGCTGTCACTTACACATATCCCTTGATATATCGCTGCAATTCAGGAGGTATATAAGTATCAACCTCACCTGCAGACGATATAGAAACCAATTAACAACGGTTCAATGTACAATCCCGTAACATAAGTCTACTAACAGTTAGCTCTCTAATTAGGGACGGAGCCCACACACATATATATGGAATATGTAGAAATGCAAGCCCCACAAACCTGTATATGCTATGTACACCCACCGACATCTCCCACACCAGAAACTAAAGCAATACAGACTGTAATAGCAGCACAAACATCCAGTCAGTCAATTACATCTGCAGAACCCTCAACATACTGTGTGAGAGACACAATTAAAGGTGTCATGCAAACTTGCAGGCGTTGTATAATGGAACAAACAGCCATGTTACAGGTTTTGTTTGCAATAGTCCGTTATCAGACATTGGGATGACAGGTACACCCACATGTTGAACCACATACTCTAGCTGTCACACACAATCCACGGGGGACATGAATCCAAAGTATACTTGTCTCCATGCATAGCAGTTGCAATTACACATAACAAAACACAATACAGGCCGTCTCCCCGAAGGTAGGGCAAATAGGCAACGCCCAAGTGGAGAATTCAATTATACCCCACTGTTGCCGCGTAATTGGCGAATGGAGTAGCTGCACAGCTGATATGCAAGTAATTAGTCACTCAGGAACAACAGTTGGTGGGATGAAACCACATGTTACAGGTATTGACGTATATAAAGATGACTTGCCAGACATTCAAACCGTATGCTCATACCGAATACCAGTTGAAACATTGTGAGAGAGATAGAGATGAACCTCCGTAACGATAACAAGGTATGTAGAACACCCGATATGTAAGGTTATGTATAGCATGATCTGTATTAATTAGTTTTACTGTATGTATAGCCTGGTTTGCATTAATTAAATGTGTCTGCAATGCATAAAGTGGGAAAAGGTATTTATGTAGTGATGTCTTGCTGAGCATACTAACGCTTGTAGAAACTGTGCGTCCAGCAGTGGGCCACAAGGTACACATCACAGACACCACAAGGGATGCTACATGAGGGCTTTAAACAGAACAATTTCATACAACCCGCCGTCAGTGGTAGGGTATGTCCAACAAGTACGTGCCATAGCAGGGGATAGTATATGTTGATATACTGTCACAGCACGCATGTGTATGGGCATATAAAGTCAATGACATATCTAAGGTGGTCCCGCTGTGCAAGTATGCTTTGCATTATGGGATACTATGTGAAATATGTGTAATGTATAGTATTGTAGGTAGATATGACAGATATTCTACACAGCATAACAGGCATATCATGCATACCAAAGGTATTGTCTATTGGCATGTACAATAACAGGATACATATGGCTTGTAGGCATGGGACATTGTAATAACATGATAGCTAATCTAAATGGAAGGGCTACCAAGTAACCATGCACAAAGGACATGTAATAGCTTCACAGGTGCATAGTGGGGTACTATGCAGTCTGGCAAGTCCATGTGTAAGCACAACTACAGTGTTCACACCAGTGGCACCTCTCTAGGGTAGTGTCCTGTGAACAGCAGAGCCATGTGTCACCTGCACCTCTGCACAGTACAGCCACTGCAGTGATCCCAGGCCTACATGTGTCTCCCAACCACCAAGGGAGGTATCACATGAACAGTGCTACTGAGTGTCCCTGCGTGATGTACATAGGACTCATGTTCCAAAGCATGGTGAGTGTCCGGTTTGGGAATGTAACCCTCAAGCACATCCCACTCATTGTGGCGTGTGTGCACATATCCATGAGCATGTTGCTCACAGTGGCTTTTGCTTATGTCGCGTATGAGGAGTATATCCATTAATAATGTTGTGGACATGGGCCCTGTCTGATCAGCAGAGGTCACCCCTGAGTATGTAGTATGCAAATGTGTACAGATGTGGTGTCCATAGTGCAGCCGCATACTTAAACTGTCGGAGCTCAGTAAATGTCATGGCGTGTTAATGTTGTGGTATGTAAAGCTGTAGCTGTTGTGTAAGGTACACCCTAAATGGGGTGGTGTACCCTTGAATGTGTGTAGAAGTCTTGAGTTCAGAGGTACAATGGGTGCCTATGTACCAGCTACACACCCAGTACAGATAAGTGTGGCCACGTAGGAGGATATCCACGCCACAGTGGCAATACGGTAACCACAGGAGTGGGTGCGACATATGTGTGTACTGCAAACATGTACAATGTGATATGTATGTAGGGGACTACCACCCATGTGATAGTCAGTGGGTGAATGGTGTAATGCAAAGGTGATGTTCATGCACCTTGTGTCATGCAGCTTGATGCCATGATAGTCATATCAGGTATCTGTCACAGTGACACCCATATGGATGGAGTCAGTATCAGCTGGTGGAGCAATCATGGCATTTTGTATGCAGGGGTTTGTAAAGCTAGGCAGGGAAAGTCCTTGTGCTAGCCTGTACCACAGGGAAGCATATACTGAACATGAGGGGCCCTATGACTGAGGACTGTGGTATGCCAAATGTAACTGACATGCAGTAGGTACTATGGTATGCTGGCCTCACTGTGTGTGTCCTGTCCATGAGCCACATTGCATAACATCCTGAGACATAGGGTATGATGTGCAGATGGATGTGTATGTTGTCAATACCAGAATGGAGAATGGTGCTGAAAGGCAATGAGAGGACAATGTAGGATGTGTGGACTCCCGTACCATCAGCAACTGCCCTGGTAACTGTATGAAAGGAGTCCACCAGGTGTAGGGGCCATGCTCTGGCCCTAACAAGCCCAACCCGGGTGGCATCAAAGGACGGGAGCCCAACAATGTCTCTGTGAATGGCGTCCTTGATGATGTGCCCCATAGCCATGCAGAACAGTCCAGTCAGGTGTGTAGGACTATAGTCCCACTCATGCATTGTGGTGCCACCTGTGTGTAGTGTGATAAATGCTGCTGTGTGCCATTCAGGGGCTACAATGTCTGAAACAAGGCTATTACTGAATATGGTGGCCTAGTGGGGAGACATGTCATTCAGAGGTTTGTGGACATCACAGCCTGGGACGTTGGAAGGTGACATGGGGCCAGTGTCCCAGGACATATAGAGTGCAGGTTAGTACTGTGTAGGTGTGACCACAGGGACACCACAATGTTCCTGTATGGATTGTGGCCCTGTAGTGAGTGAGAGGGTGTAATGTTAGCATTGAATCCATCCTCCAGCATGTTGCCAACATCACCTGGGTCTGTAATGTTCCTGAGTGACTGTTGTATGTGACAGCAGATGTGGGTGTTGCCATTGACTACTGACATACCACCATAATGCCTGGTGGTACACCCCGGAATGTGTCACAGTAATGTTTACATAGCTAGTCTTGGAGTATGTGATGAGGGATCCTGTGGCCCTACCAAGGCTGACCAGTGAGCTACCCCACCCATGGGAATGTACACCACTGTGCAACAGCCTCCACCTGTTGTTGTACATCATATGTCCATGGAACATGACCACCAGAGTGGCGTCTGTTATCTGGTGTGTACCATCATGGCTCTGTGTGGAATAGCATGATCCATGCAGTTGTGTACATGCTAATGAAGTGCACTGGGGTATGTTTCAGCATTTGTATGTGCATCGTCCATCTGCACGGGTGTCATGACGTTAACAACCGCTGTCAGAAGACATCTGTAGTAGGTGTTGTAGTACTCATGTACTGTGTATGCTGTGATGGGTGTGGTGCTGGGATGTGGCTAACAAGGTTGATTAGCATATGTTCAGAATCCACCAATGAGGGGATAACCCCAGGTGTGTAACACCAGTCACATGCTGATAGTGTTCATGTCAAGGTTAATTTTGGTCTTGGAGGTGGTGTGTATGGGTTGATCCAGCAGAGTGGAGGTTATGACTCATGGATGTGTTGGTACATGAGTGGCTATCCCAGTTAAGTGTGGGGTAGTGTCAGTCACACATCAGTAGTAGCTGTCTGAGCCCCACTGTCCAATATACCAACAAATGAGGTATGTTAACCGTGGGGTATGATGTTGAATCTGTAGCTTGTTACAATGTGTATAGTGGTCCCAGACACAGTTAGTTGCACGTGGAGCACCTCTGATGCATTGTGCTAAGTAACTAGCCAGGATGAGTGCACAACATAGTGGGATATGGGAACCCCTCAGCTGTGGGTGTGCTGGTCCAGGTATGTGCCTGAAAGGTATGGTCTGTCTATAACCTGTCATTGCAGGTGTGCTCTGCAGAGCCTAGAGGTAGGTCCCAGTCACCGCAGAGACATTGGAGTGGTGCATTATAAGGTGTGCCTTGCCTGCGTGCGTCACAGAGGAAGATGCAAGCATTGTGTCACATGACCCCATGTCGTGCTTGCCAGTTCCCGGTCTGCTGGTGACTGTTATTGGAAACTGTGCAAGACAGGCAGTATAGAAGCAGCAAGATCCTTACATGTGAGCTGTACTCCCAGGGCTGACAGGTGCAAGTCATCTGTGCCACAGCATTGTGTTTGACCAGGTCAGTCAAAGCAGACAGATACCAGATGCCTGTGGAATGACAATAGGAGCATAGGAGTGACACAGTTGGTCATTGTACAGTGGTATCGTGTCCGGACAAATGCATAATGCTCCCCAGGGCTTGGCCCACACCCTCAGGGCTATAAGACTGGTGAGCTATTGCATGTCCCTGAACATGTAGTCTGTGAAGTGGCATCTCAGGGCAGTCACACTAACATGGAGAATGACAGTCACATCGTACCTGGTGAGGTGTGGCATGGGTGCATAGGTTATGTTGCAGAACCAGTTACCCGACAGCAAGATGTAAGCGACTATCGCCTTGTGTAGCCTGCTGTGTGGAACTGCAGTGTGATTCCCTACAGAGTCACCTATGACTGGTGTGTTGTGAATGTTATAACTCCCTATTGGCTGTATGTGATGGGCACACATGAGTCTGTGGGCTATAAGTTGGTGATGTTGTTTTCCATGATGGGGGCTACCTCTGGTGCCTACACAGAGTATGGAGACATACTGCACAAGTTGTCCTCGTAGCTATGGCCTGTGGTGGAGATCATGTGAGACTATGTGATGGGTGGGGTGTGTTGTGAATGTTACACATCCCCACATGACTGTCAGGTGCAGTAAGGGTTGATGACAGCATTACCCCCAGCCATAGCTGTCAACCTCCTGTCCCAAAATGAGGAACATTAGCCCTCATCATGTGTGACAAATGGGCAAAACGTGGAACACTTACTACTGGCTTACTAACAGCTTCAACTAGGAAGGGCATATGATGGCTAAATAGGCTGGTTTTATGAATAAAAAAGATATTCTAATAGATTAATATGATTCCCATCTATTTAGCCATGGCTAGCAGTTAAACAATTTCCGACAATGAATGTGTGACAGACCCTTTCAATGTGGAAACTTGAGGAACATGCACATTTTAAGACCCCAAATGAGGTACGTTCCTCGTAATGAGGTACACTTGAGAGCTATGCCCCCAGCACGGCTGCAGAAGTGCATCCCCCACAGGCTGTAGTGTTGTATGTTGGCAGGTGAGCATTGAATGTGTACATGAGACAATTGCTCTATTGCCACATGTACGACATATCCATCATATAGACAGGCAGTAGCACTGGTACGTGACAGTTGGACATGCCTGTATATACAACCATGTCCCACAGGATATGTGCGTTACATGTGTACAACAGCTGTTGTACCATAAGCAAGCTGGGAAGTGTAGGACAGCCAGTGTACCTGTGGGAAATGGTGTGGAATGGGTGCTATATTAATCAGTAGCTCATGACATGCTCACAAGTTCTGAACAAGTGCCTAGCATGACCATACAATACAGATAGGGTGTTGGATAATATCAACCCACAAGTGGTGATGACAGTCATTATGGGTGGCACCGCACTATAACCCTGCTGAGTATGGTGTGCATGTCCATGAACCATTATCACTGTAGATGTTAGCAGTACAGATGTACAAGACAGCACGGATGTTTGATTACAAATACCTTTGTATGTCACAGGAGTGTTCCACCAGTGGCCTGTTGACAGACTCACAACTACAAAAGGTGCAAGAGTGACATGTGCATATCACACCAGTGCCAGCTACAGTAGAACAGGGTTAATGTGTTGTACTCCACCCTCATTGTAGCCCATACCACACAGACAAATGTTAGGCATCTGTGTATGTAAGGCTGTGAATGGCCATGACCTATGAGTATAGCTGTGTCAGTGTTGTGAACAACATACAGAATGGGCTGTGTGGGTGAGGTGTGTGACATATGTGCACAGTCTGATGGATGATACCAGCATTGTCACCGCTAGGTGAACATCCCTGTACCCATTAACTACTACCTAGGCTGTGGTCAACATTATGGACACTGTGTAAGGGATGGTGCTGTGCAGTGCACCCCCCCAACTTGGTGACATCTACAGGCCCCTAAGGTAGTCATATGAGGTACCCATGTCATGTCAGGGTGCCATCCATGACCACAGGGATCACTGGACAGGCACAGACAGCACTGTGGTGACCAATATTGGATCACATACCACCTTTAAGGGGTAATGGCCATGCGTGGATGGGTGATACCAGCCTTCACAATCCTCACCTCCACTATGCAGCATGCTGTCTACCTTGCAGAAAGACATTTGCTACACCATGATGATGGACATGCTACATGTCCATATCCTGATCTGTAAGACATATGTCATGGACAGCCACCATCCTAATACTAGGATCGCCACAGGCTGGACAGATCCCTGTGCCATATATGTGACATACTCCCGCCATACCATGCAACCCTGTCCATCAAAGCTGCACATGTCATCCCAGTCATACATGGTGTGATGGCCGCATGGTAGATGTACTATCAACTGACTGGATCAGTAATGTGGCACTGATGCACCTTGCGGTGGCATAATGGCTGTCTGTTACAGCTTGGAAACCTTGCTCGCACATGCTATGGTTGACAACCATCCCTGCGAATGACGTCTGACTAGACATTGTCCCATGTCTATCACATGTGCAACACAGGCGATCCGTGGCAGGATGTTGAACAGTTGTACAGTGCTGTGTAGATGTATATGGCAAAACACATGCATGTACAGGTGTCCATGCGTATGTGTGCATTGTCACTGCTCAAGTCCATTACGGCTGTGTCTGTGTTGATATGTGACATATACACAGCATCAAGGTCAACAGCATTACCGTGGACACATCCAGGCATGTGCAGATAGGTAAGAACACAAGTGCTGGCAAATAGACATGCCCACAGCAAGACAGCATTCACATGGAGTATGAACACTGTAATGAGGTGACACACATATATGGTGATGATATCCAATGCATAATGGGTGTGACATGTGTGTGACACAAACACGTCAGTCGTGTCAGTGTCATGATGCTTTGCAAAGATAACTGTGCAGATGTAGTAGATGTCATAGAAATGTATGTGCAGCAGTATCTCTGTACATCTCTGAAACTGTGACCTGTCACCATCATTATGTCTTACAGATAATGCCCCGTACATACCTTCCAGCATACAGCCGCCAGGAGGATGATGTCCTCAGCCCACAGCTCCATGAGAACTATGACTTGTTGTTCAGCCATGTGCCACAGCATGCCCAGCAGCGGGATGACCTGTGGCAGGATCTACGCAGGAGGGTGAACGATGTGGGTGGCCATAACCGCACCTACCAGCAGGTGCGCAGACACTGCATGGACTTGATACGACATGCAAAACAGCGTGCCACTGCAATCGCCAGGGAACAAGGTGGAACAGGTGGTGGGCCACCAACCCAGCCCCCACTCACACACACCGAGGAGCTACTGGCCAGTCTGGGGACACCCAGAGAACAGCATCCACAAACACTAGCTGCCATCGTGGAGGTGGGTGTCTCCCAACCAATGAGCCTGGAGTTGCCTGGTAAGTCAGTACTGCACATAAGGCTATTATATCCCATTTAGTTGCATCTGTCACTGTACATTATGTAAAGTAACAACATATGCAAGGTATGTGGACACACATGCTGCATACTACAGTATGCTACTCTGTGTATGCACACATGTGCATACTATATGCTATTACACAGGTGAATGTGTTAACATGCACAGTGCACCCTGTGGCTGTCATACAGTCATGGATAATGTTCATACTGCTGTGTCACCCCTATACAGGTACCTCTGGCGTGCCGCACAGACATGAGTCCGTTGCAGGTGAGACTGTCATCAGTATCAGGCATGTTACAGTGTAGATCTATTTGCCATGTGGCCAGTTAACACTTGCACACTTGATGTTTGTTCCAGTCACGATATACAGGTCGCATCACCCATCATTCACACAGGCCACCCATGTGCAATATATACAAATGAAATGATACACCGACTTGAAACCACAGTACTTGTCATTGCGACATGTGTGGTCAGCTGTGCATACAACGGTGGAGGTGTTCTACAATGGAGGCATATGTAGTATGCATTGGAACAACATGTGTGGTATGCACACAGTACCACACAGTGAGCTGTGATATGGGCAGCCCACAGGTGTCACCATTGTGTCATATGCCCCTGCATTGGGTGCACACATTGTGATGTGCCACCTGACATGTCCCAGACACGTAGTGTTCTGTCTGCAATATTGTCACACTATCGCATGACCTATACCCCACATACCAAACATACAACCCATTGTCTGCATAGCCCTGTGGATTGTGACATATCTGACATCTATGGGTGTATGTCATATGGGACAACACAGACATGTGAGATAGATGGCCATCACACACATTTGGCCAACACATGTGCACACATGGCCATGGGGATGGCCAGAGACATGTAGCCACACAGTAGATGGGATGTGTATACACCCTGTTGCACATTGTCCACACATGGTCCAATTATAGCCTTAGTTGACCGATTATACAGTTGATGTGGTACACTGGACATCCTAAAAGCCTGTGCACAGCTACTGGAGGTGTCACTGAAGTCTACCATATACGATCTGTTGAACATCATGACTGTGTCATAGCATGCAGTTATGGCTATGCAATGTGTACATATTATGCATTCTACAGCAATACAGATGCCTCATGATGCCATGCAATGGCACAGTGTCTGTACTTCACACTGTATAGCAATGTAGATGGCTCACACTACCCTCCCATGCTCATGCACATTTGCTAAACATGCATTCTATCTGTAGGGCATACAGACAACACTGCAATGTGAAGCCCATTATGATGCTGTACATGTGTCAGGACACCATTGTGTCAGACATGTATGCATGTTAATGCACATGTCAGAAGATTACATGTCAAGGTCATGTCAGCCATGTGTACTGTTATCCTGTTCTGGGCCACATGGTGTATCACGGGGATGCATGCATACTACCATGATTGTGTGAACTGCATGGCTACTGATATGACACCTGCTTGCTGTAGTGTGCACCTCAGGGAGGTATGCTTACTAACACTATTAATGTCTGAGCTGCATGCCCTCTGCTGTATCACAGGCATGCTGCATGCCATCTGTCAAATCACATGCATGGTGTGTCTGTGTGTGTGTGTGTGTGTGTGTGTGTGTGTGTGTGTGTGTGTGTGTGTGTGTGTGTGTGTGTGTGTGTGTGTGTGTGTGTGTGTGTGTGTGTGTGTGTGTGTGTGTGTGTGTGTGTGTGTGTGTGTGTGTGTGTGTGTGTGTGTGTGTGTGTGTGTGTGTGTGTGCATGTGTGTGTCTGTGTGTGTCTGTGGGTGTGTGTCTGTATGTCTGTGTGTGTGTGTGTGTGTCTGTGTGTCTGTGTGTCTGTGTCTGTGTGTGTCTGTGTCTATTGTACTTTACAGTATTTCTTTGCATTCACAGGTGATGTAGGTGCGTTACCCTCCTGCGGTCCATCTGATGTTAGTGTCCCCACAGATACTAGCGGTGATGAACATATGCATGAGGTACAGGCAGGGTTGTCAGGGGCTGAATCTGTGCCAATGGTTACCATCCCAGCTATGTCCCCCTCTTCCCCGCACACAATTCTGCTGCCAACACATACCGCATCACCAGTGGCCATAGATGAAGGACAGTCAGCGTCTGTTAGCGTGGAACAGGAACATGTGGTGGCTACAGAAGGTGTGTCTACACACCATGGTGTCAGTGTAATGACTGCAGATGTGCCACACAGGCATGTGGCCGGTGCTGCTCATAGGAGGACCTCTGGCAGACATGCACCTGCAGGACAGAGCGCAGCAGCTGGTATCACCAGACGCATGTTCCAGACTGTAATGGCGGCACAGGCACGTGCTGAACGGCAGAGCAGAGAAGGGCAGAGGCTGCAGAGGGCTGCTATCCGTACCCTAAATGACAACATCCAGGCATTGGCAAATGCTCAACAGCAGATTGCTGATGTTCTGGATAGGCGATTGGGTGACATGGTCGGAATCCTTGACCGTGGCATGGCAATCCGCGGGCATGAGCTGTCTGTGCTGTAACATCTGGTAGGAGTGAGGCATAGGCCACGTGGACGTAGGCCAGCAACACCACCTAGTGTAGGTCGACGTGAGTGTGCCACCTCACATGCCCGCTCCCATAGTGCCGGTAGCAGTAGCAGTGCAGCTGGTGCTGCGCTGTCCACACCAGGACACAGCAGGCCATGTGGATGTGGCCCTGGATGTTCTCAGCAGGGACATGGTTCCAGCAGACATGTGTCGTCAGACAGTAGCCAATCTGTACCTCCACCTGGTAGTGCCCATGCAACCCCAGGCAGGCACAGGTCACGTGGCCGTGGACGGACACAGTGAGCTGTACAACCTGGTCTGTACAATCTGGAGCTGTCAATTATACCCCGTGTAGGCCTCACAAATGGCAGAACTGTGTACACACATACACGCACACAGCAAACACAACTGTAGGGCTCCACAACATCCACATGCATTCTGAACAGACATGTCCAATCAAATCACCGGCCCTTACACACACACATGATGTCATCCATTGGTGCAGCCTATGCCCCTGGCAAACATATCACCCTGTGCATATGATGAAGCCTGTGCCGCATCCCTGTCATCCACACCATCGGTTCAGGGATATGCTCAAATATTCTGATGCACAGGGTGAACAGAATAGTGAGAGGTGTATGTAATATTACCTGTGTATGCATAGTGAGGGATGTGTATGTTGCAGTGGTTGTGTGTGAATACTGAGAGATGTGTATGTGACATAGGTTGTGTACTGTCGACATGCACCAGTCATACCATGTAGTTCAGGTGCAGCATGCATTGTGATGTGTTCACGGTATGTGTCTCGGTTACATCTGTAGCACCATGTTGGTTGTGATACCCTGGTTCCCTCCTATGGTGTACTTGCATGTGCCTACAGGTAGCAGTGTTTGCAGTCCCCCATGTGTAACTGTGGATTACTCACAGGCACATCTGGCAATATCAGCATGCTACATGTACCCTCAACCTGACTGTTGGAAACACCAACATGACACAGATGTCCGCACATATACTGCACCTGACGCATGTGGTCAGTGGCACAGGCTACAGTGGACAGAGACGTGACATACATAGCAGGACACATTACAGGTATGGTGACATGGTGCAGGGGTTGTACACAGCGGTCTGGCCAATGATGATGTGAGGTGTCACTTGGTAGCTGGAGGCCACACTGTGTAGCAGTAGGACCCTGTAACAGTATGGGAACATGGCCACATTCACGGGGTGTACACCACTATAACGCACACCCCATAGTGTTGGGTTTGGGACCCTTGCCTATGTGGTCATCACCCTCACAGTACTATGCACCCACACAACGTGTCACAGAGAAGGGACATGCACAGTTAGCCAGTATGGCTGGGAACTATGGCATCAACAGGGTAGTGCACTGCATCACCATTACGGGTTAGTCAACACGTGGGGTTAGTGATCATTTCTCACTGTATATTTGCATACACCCTCATACCAAGCACCACACATACATACATACACACACACACACACACTGTGGTGACCACACATGTGTATACGGACAGCCGACGTGTGTGATGCACCACACCGGCCGACGTTATGCTTCCCACACTGACATATGTATAGATCTCTACAATGGTGTGCAGGGATGTGTAACAACTGGGACATAATCTCCACGATATGTGGCATCTCTGGTCACACATTCGGACATACATGGCAGTGCTGGGAATGATACACCTGCCATATGAAGACACGTTTGATAGACATGCAGCGGTATTGATTGCATTATGTGTACCAACGCTATGTCTGGCAATTGTGCTGCTATATGCACACGGGAGGTTGTAGGTGTTACAGGTGCCATGTGACATATAGTTGGTAACACCTGACCATTGTGTATGCGTTATGTCAGCACCGTCACGTAACAGTGACATAGCGTACTGTTTGCACATGGCATGATAGGATGGTGTGTGACACAACTGTGAGCCACCCCCTGCACACATACATCTACACAGGTGGTTCACCACTTTATGTACACACATCCCTCCATACGTGCTGTTTGTATGTCACCATATACAGGTGTCAATGATGGGGCTGCATTGTGACTGCATGTTGTAGTTAGGTGCAACTATGTTACGGACATCGGCCACTGCACATGCATGGTTGCTGCATGCACAGTACAGATGTCACATGTGTCTCCTGTTGCCATGTTTGTATGCATTGCTATTGTTGGACATGTGTGTTGACATACATAACACATGGACTGTGGTATGATATCATGGGTGTCACAGGCGACCAGTACAAGGGTATGTGTCCCGGTCAACATTGCTACCCCCTGTAGTGTGAGCATTCAACAGACATGGACCCACCTTCCATTTGCATGCGTAGCATTGCTTAGGCCACTGTTATGCACGGGGTACATCAAAGGCTATGCTATGTATGTATGTGTTGTGTGTGCAGTCCATGCACACATCCACACAATCACATGTATGACATATCCAGACATGTGTTCATTGGTGTACAGCAACAGTCATGTGTCACAGCTGTGTAAGGGCCATGGTATGTCTTGAGCTGACCTGTTCATGTATACTGGTATAGTTGCAATGCATAACACCTGTTGGATCCCTGTCGGTACATGTGTACTCTGCACAGCTGGTGTACACCTCTGTACAGCCCAGTGGTCATGTGTCACATGGTGTTGTGGTACTGTAAGGCTGTGTATTGCTGCACCGACGACATGGTGATGACTTGACAGCTACAGTGTACACTGCAGTGTGTACGTGTGTGACCTGCACCTGTGACAGCTGTGATGGCAGCTGAGTGTGTACAGGTCACTGCATGTGTGACCGCCCTGTGCGTGAGGACAGTTATACCTTACTGTGCCCTTCTGTACTGTGCCCTTCTGTGTGTACACTCCATCTGCATGCATGACAGCCCTTTGCAACAGCTAAGTGTGTGAGCATGCCCAGTATGCTGTTGTGTAGATGGACACACAGTACAGTCCATGTACGCAGTTGTGTAGATGGACACACGGTACAGTCCAAACTGAGACCTTCCGTGTTTACACTCCATCTGCATGCAAGACGGCCCTTTGCAACAGCTAAGTGTGTGAGCATGCCCAGTACGCCGTTGTGTAGATCGACACACAGTACAGTCCGAACTGACGTATATTACCAGGTGTGCGGCCATGGCCAGTGACACCTTGTGTCGGTGATGTCCCTCTGTGCATGGGCATGGCCGTTGACATCCTGTATTGCCATGGTGGTCATCCAGGCAACAGATTTCCATATTCAACATCAGGATGGATGCCTACCGAGTACACACTGGGTGACTATCTTGAAGGGTGTACTGTCTGTGGTGCGTACTGTGTCTATGTATTGTTGTTGTAGTGCTCCATACATGTATAGTTGCCCTGAGTACACCACTGCCATGTGTTTGTGTACGTCTACCATGGGACAGTACTATGTCTGATCGTACATTCTCTATGCAATCCCTGCCGGTGTCCTGGCATTTGCAGATGATGACACATGCCTAGAAGAATGCCTGTGGGACTGCTGTGTTTAGTAATCTCGGTAGCGCGTTCTGTAAATGCGTCATGCTGTAGTGTGATAGGGTAGTTAGGTGTATGTTCAACTCCCAGCCCTGCCAAGTGTGTGTGTGTGTGTGTGTGTGTGTGTGTGCGCATGCTCCCGTCTGCCTGGGGACTCAGGTTATGCTTTTAGACGCTTCACACCACAGATATATCCTGCTGACGTCTTTGCCTTTGCGGATGTCGACACGCACCTAGAAGAATGCCTGTGGGACTGCTGTGTTTAGTAATCTCGGTAGCGCATTCTGTAAATGTCATGCTGTAGTGTGATAGGGTAGTTAGGTGTATGTTCAACTCCCAGCCCTGCCAAGTGTGTGTGTGTGTGTGTGTGTGTGTGTGTGTGTGTGTGTGTGAGCATGCTCCCATCCACCTGGGGACTCAGGTTATGCTTTTAGATGCTTCACACCACAGATATATCCTGCTGACGTCTTTGCCTTTGCGGATGTCGACACGCACCTAGAAGAATGCCTGTGGGACTGCTGTGTTTAGTAATCTCGGTAGCATTCTGTAAATGCGTCATGCTGTAGTGTGATAGGGTAGTTAGGTGTATGTTCAACTCCCAGCCCTGCCAAGTGTGTGTGTGTGTGTGTGTGTGTGTGTGTGTGTGTGTGTGTGTGTGTGTGCGCATGCTCCCGTCTGCCTGGGGACTCAGGTTATGCTTTTAGATGCTTCACACCACAGATATATCCTGCTGACGTCTTTGCCTTTGCGGATGTCGACACGCACCTAGAAGAATGCCTGTGGGACTGCTGTGTTTAGTAATCTCGGTAGCGCATTCTGTAAATGCGTCATGCTGTAGTGTGATAGGGTAGTTAGGTGTATGTTCGACTCCCAGCCCTGCCAAGTGTGTGTGTGTGTGTGTGTGTGTGTGTGTGTGTGTGTGCGCATGCTCCCGTCCACCTGGGGACTCAGGTTATGCTTTTAGATGCTTCACACCACAGATATATCCTGCTGACATCTTTGCCTTTGCGGATGTCGACACGCACCTAGAAGAATGCCTGTGGGACTGCTGTGTTTAGTAATCTCAGTAGCGCATTCTGTAAATGCGTCATGCTGTAGTGTGATAGGGTAGTTAGGTGTATGTTCAACTCCCAGCCCTGCCAAGTGTGTGTGTGTGTGTGTGTGTGTGTGTGTGTGTGTGTGTGTGTGTGTGTGTGTGTGTGTGCGTGCTCCCGTCCGCCTGGGGACTCAGGTTATGCTTTTAGATGCTTCACACCACAGATATATCCTGCTGACATCTTTGCCTTTGCGGATGTCGACACGCGCCTAGAAGAATGCCTGTGGGACTGCTGTGTTTAGTAATCTCAGTAGCTCATTCTGTAAATGCGTCATGCTGTAGTGTGATAGGGTATTTAGGTGTATGTTCGACTCCCAGCCCTGCCAAGTGTGTGTGTGTGTGTGTGTGTGTGTGTGTGTGTGTGTGCACGCATGCTCCCGTCTGCCTGCGGACTCAGGTTATGCTTTTAGACGCTTCACACCACAGATATATCCTGCTGATGTCTTTGCCTTTGCGGATGTCGACTCGCGCCTAGAAGAATGCCTGTGGGACTGCTGTGTTTAATAATCTCGGTAGCGCATTCTGTAAATGCGTCATGCTGTAGTGTGATAGGGTAGTTAGGTGTATGTTCGACTCCCAGCCCTGCCAAGTGTGTGTGTGTGTGTGTGTGTGTGTGTGTGTGTGTGTGCACATGCTCCTGTCCACCTGGGGACTCGGGTTATGCTTTTAGACGCTTCACACCACAGATATATCCTGCTGACGTCTTTGCCTTTGCGGATGTTGACACGCGCCTAGAAGAATGCCTGTGGGACTGCTGCATTTAGTAATCTCGGTAGCGCGTTCTGTAAATGCGTCATGCTGTAGTGTGATAGGGTAGTTAGGTGTATGTTCGACTCCCAGCCCTGCCAAGTGTGTGTGTGTGTGTGTGTGTGTGTGTGTGTGTGTGTGTGTGTGTGTGTGTGTGTGTGTGTGTGCATGCTCCCGTCTGCCTGGGGACTCAGGTTATGCTTTTAGATGCTTCACACCACAGATATATCCTGCTGACGTCTTTGCCTTTGCGGATGTCGACATGCGCCTAGAAGAATGCCTGTGGGACTGCTGTGTTTAGTAATCTCGGTAGCATTCTGTAAATCGTCATGCTGTAGTGTGATAGGGTAGTTAGGTGTATGTTCAACTCCCAGCCCTGCCAAGTGTGTGTGTGTGTGTGTGTGTGTGTGTGTGTGTGTGTGTGTGTGTGTGTGTGTGTGTGTGTGTGTGTGTGTGTGTGCATGCTCCCGTCTGCCTGGGGACTCAGGTTATGCTTTTAGATGCTTCACACCACAGATATATCCTGCTGACGTCTTTGCCTTTGCAGATGTCGACACGCACCTAGAAGAATGCCTGTGGGACTGCTGTGTTTAGTAATCTTGGTAGCACGTTCTGTAAATGCGTCATGCTGTAGTGTGATAGGGTAGTTAGGTGTATGTTCGACTCCCAGCCCTGCCAAGTGTGTGTGTGTGTGTGTGTGTGTGTGTGTGTGTGTGTGTGTGTGTGTGCGCATGCTCCCGTCTACCTGGGGACTCAGGTTATGCTTTTAGATGCTTCACACCACAGATATATCCTGCTGACATCTTTGCCTTTGGATGTCGACAGCACCTAGAAGAATGCCTGTGGGACTGCTGTGGTTAGTAATCTCGGTAGCGTTCTGTAAATGCGTCATGCTGTAGTGTGATAGGGTAGTTAGGTGTATGTTCAACTCCCAGCCCTGCCAAGTGTGTGTGTGTGTGTGTGTGTGTGTGTGTGTGTGTGTGTGTGTGTGTGTGTGTGCATGCTCCCGTCCGCCTGGGGACTCAGGTTATGCTTTTAGACGCTTCGTACCACAGATATATCCTGCTGACATCTTTGCCTTTGCGGATGTCGACACGCGCCTAGAAGAATGCCTGTGGGACTGCTGTGTTTAGTAATCTCGGTAGCTCATTCTGTAAATGCGTCATGCTGTAGTGTGATAGGGTAGTTAGGTGTATGTTCGACTCCCAGCCCTGCCAAGTGTGTGTGTGTGTGTGTGTGTGTGTGTGTGTGTGTGTGTGTGTGTGTGTGTGTGTGTGTGTGTGTGTGCCCCATGCCACCTGGGGACTCAGGTTATGCTTTTAGATGCTTCACACCACAGATATATCCTGCTGATGTCTTTGCCTTTGCAGATGTCGACACGCATCTAGAAGAATGCCTGTGGGACTGTGTGTTTAGTAATCTCAGTAGCGCATTCTGTAAATGCATCATGCTGTAGTGTGATAGGGTAGTTAGGTTTATGTTCGACTCCCAGCCCTGCCAAGTGTGTGTGTGTGTGTGTGTGTGTGTGTGTGTGTGTGTGTGCATGCTCCTGTCCACCTGGGGACTCAGGTTATGCTTTTAGATGCTTCACACCACAGATATATCCTGCTGACGTCTTTGCCTTTGCGGATGTCGACACACGCCTAGAAGAATGCCTGTGGGACTGCTGTTTAGTAATCTCGGTAGCGTTCTGTAAATGCGTCATGCTGTAGTGTGATAGGGTAGTTAGGTGTATGTTCGACTCTCAGCCCTGCCAAGTGTGTGTGTGTGTGTGTGTGTGTGTGTGTGTGTGTGTGTGTGTGTGTGTGTGTGTGTGTGTGTGCGCATGCTCCCGTCTGCCTGGGGACTCAGGTTATGCTTTTAGAAGCTTCACACCACAGATATATCCTGCTGACGTCTTTCCCTTTGCGGATGTCGACACGCGCCTAGAAGAATGCCTGTGGGACTGCTGTGTTTAGTAATCTTGGTAGCGCATTCTGTAAATGCGTCATGCTGTAGTGTGATAGGGTAGTTAGGTGTATGTTCAACTCCCAGCCCTGCCAAGTGTGTGTGTGTGTGTGTGTGTGTGTGTGTGTGTGTGTGTGTGTGTCTGTGTGCTGCGCATGCTCCACCTGGGGACTCAGGTTATGCTTTTAGACGCTTCACACCACAGATATATCCTGCTGACGTCTTTGCCTTTGCGGATGTCGACACGCGCCTAGAAGAATGCCTGTGGGACTGCTGTGTTTAGTAATCTCGGTAGCGTGGTCTGTAAATGCGTCATGCTGTAGTGTGATAGGGTAGTTAGGTGTATGTTCGACTCCCAGCCCTGCCAAGTGTGTGTGTGTGTGTGTGTGTGTGTGTGTGTGTGTGTGTGTGTGTGTGTGTGTGTGCGCATGCTCCCATCCACCTGGGGACTCAGGTTATGCTTTTAGATGCTTCACACCACAGATATATCCTGCTGACATCTTTGCCTTTGCGGATGTCGACACGCGCCTAGAAGAATGCCTGTGGGACTGCTGTGTTTAGTAATCTCGGTAGCACGTTCTGTAAATGCATCATGCTGTAGTGTGATAGGGTAGTTAGGTGTATGTTCGACTCCCAGCCCTGCCAAGTGTGTGTGTGTGTGTGCGCATGCTCATGTCCGCCTGGGGACTCAGGTTATGCTTTTAGACACTTCACACCACAGATATATCCTGCTGATGTCTTTGCCTTTGCGGATGTCGACTTGCGCCTAGAAGAATGCCTGTGTGACTGCTGTGTTTAGTAATCTCGGCAGCGCGTTCTGTAAATGCATCATGCTGTAGTGTGATAGGGTAGTTAGGTGTATGTTCGACTGCCAGCCATGCCAAGTGTGTGTGTGTTTGTGTGTGTGTGCACATGCTTCCGTCTGCCTGGGGACTCAGGTTATGCTTTTAGATGCTTCACACCACAGATATATCCTGCTGACGTCTTTGCCTTTGCGGATGTCGACACGCGCCTAGAAGAATGCCTGTGAGACTGCTGTGTTTAGTAATCTCAGTAGCACATTCTGTAAATGCGTCATGCTGTAGTGTGATAGGGTAGTTAGGTGTATGTTCGACTCCCAGCCCTGCCAAGTGTGTGTGTGTGTGTGTGTGTGTGTGTGTGTGTGTGTGTGTGTGTGTGTGTGTGTGTGTGTGCGCTCCGTCCGCCTGGAGACTCAGGTTATGCTTTTAGACGCTTCAAACCACAGATATATCCTGCTGACGTCTTTGCCTTTGCGGATGTCGACACGCGCCTAGAAGAATGCCTGTGGGACTGCTGTGTTTAGTAATCTCGGTAGCGCATTCTGTAAATGCGTCATGCTGTAGTGTGATAGGGTATTTAGGTGTATGTTCGACTCCCAGCCCTACCAATTGTGTGTGTGTGAGTGTGTGTGTGTGGGTGTGTGTGTGTGTGTGTGTGTGTGTGTGTGTGTGCATGCCCGTCCGCCTTGGGACTCAGGTTATGCTTTTAGATGCTTCACGCCACAGATATATCCTGCTGATGTCTTTGCCTTTGCGGATGTCGACTCGCGCCTAGAAGAATGCCTGTGGGACTGCTGTGTTTAGTAATCTCGGCAGCGCGTTCTGTGAATGCGCCATACTGTAGTGTGATAGGGTAGTTAGGTGTATGTTCGACTCCCAGCCCTGCCAAGTGTGTGTGTGTGTGTGTGTGTGTGTGTGTGTGCACATGCTCCCGTCCGCCTGGGGATTCAGGTTATGCTTTTAGACGCTTCACACCACAGATATATCCTGCTGACGTCTTTGTCTTTGTGGATGTCGACATGCTCCTAGAAGAATGCCTGTGGGACTGCTGTGTTTAGTAATCTCGGTTGTGCATTCTGTAAATGCGTCATGCTGTAGTGTGATAGGGTTGTTAGGTGTATGTTCGACTCCCAGCCCTGCCAAGTGTGTGTGTGTGTGTGTGTGTGTGTGTGTGTGTGTGTGTGCGCATGCTCCCGTCTGCCTGGGGACTCAGGTTATGCTTTGAGACGCTTCACACCACACATATATCCTGCTGACGTCTTTGCCTTTGTGGATGTCGACATGCGCCTAGAAGAATGCCTGTGGGACTGCTGTGTTTAGTAATCTCGGTTGTGCGTTCTGTAAATGCGTCATGCTGTAGTGTGATAGGGTAGTTAGGTGTATGTTCGACTCCCAGCCCTGCCAAGTGTGTGTGTGTGTGTGTGTGTGTGTGTGTGTGTGTGTGTGTGTGTGTGTGTGTGCGCATGCTCCCGTCCGCCTGGGGACTCAGGTTATGCTTTTAAATGCTTTACACCACAGATTTATCCTGCTGATGTCTTTGCCTTTGCGGATGTCGACTCGCACCTAGAAGAATGCCTGTGTGACTGCTGTGTTTAGTAATCTCGGTAACGCATTCTGTAAATGCGTCATGCTGTAGTGTAATAGGGTAGATAGGTGTATGTTTGACTCCCAGCCCTGCCAAGTGTGTGTGTGTGTGTGTGTGTGTGTGTGTGTGTGTGTGTGTGTGTGTGTGTGTGTGTGTGTGTGTGTGCACATGCCCCCGTCCGCCTGGGGACTCAGGTTTGCTTTTAGACACTTCACACCACAGATATATCCTGCTGACGTCTTTGTCTTTGTGGATGTCGACACTCGCCTAGAAGAATGCCTGTGGTACTGCTGTGTTTAGTAGTCTCGGTAGCGCGTTCTGTAAATGCGTCATGCTGTAGTGTGATAGGATAGTTAGGTGTATGTTCGACTCCCAGCCCTGCCAAGTGTGTGTGTGTGTGTGTGTGTGTGTGTGCGCATGCTCCCGTCTGCCTGGGGACTCAGGTTTTGCTTTTAGATGCTTTACACCACAGATATATCCTGCTGACATCTTTGCCTTTTCTCATGTCGACATGCACATAGAAGAATGCCTGTGGGACTGCTGTGTTTAGTAATCTCAGTAGCGTGTTCTGTAAATGCGTCATGCTGTAGTGTGATAGGGTAGTTAGGTGTATATTCGACTCCCAGGTCTGCCAAGTGTGTGTGTGTGTGTGTTTCCAGCTGCATGACAACAGTACATTGCTTTTAAATTATTCACTCACCATAACATCTGTGCAGCGTCTTTGCCTTTGATGCCACTGTCTACAGGCTAGACCTATGCCTGTGTGATTGCCGTGATCTACTAATCACGGTTGCATGTTCTGTCGCAGCGTAATGCTGCTGTGTGGTACAGTGGTTACATTCGTGTTCTGCTCACAACCCTGCCATGTGTGTGTGTGCGTGTGTGTGTGTCTGTGTGTGTATGTCTGTATCTATATGTATATGTATTTATATATATATATATATATATATATATATATATATATATATATATAATTATATAATTTCTGCACATAACTCTGCTCTTGCATGGACAGCTGACTGTTTCATGTATCGCATGTTTGCATAGCTTTCACATACCAATGGGGTATATTGCAAATCCCAACATTGTCTGTGCAACGTTCGTGTTACGGGCGGTGTTACACGCCCTTACAGGCATTTGCTGTATAGCTTGGCAGACATCTATCCTTGCTGTACTCTCACTCTACTCGTACACGCCGGAGGCTTCATGTATCATGGCCTAGTTTTGCTGTGTGTATGTCTCTTTGTGCTGTGTGCATGGCTTTGGGCATGTCCCACTATCATCATTTGTAAAGGTGACAGCCCTATAGGTACTTCATGTAGACTGCTGTGTCATTTGACATGTCAGCACAAACCTGCAGACAGTACTGAATGTCCTACTGCAGCGCTTTTCATACCTTCTGAGTTATCTTGCAGTCGATAATGCTGTTTCCTCACACATGTATCTGTTTCTGATCATACCACTCAACCTCCTAGAGCAAACATCTGGACAAAGCCTTAACTGATAGTGGGACACATAGGGGCAGAATTTAAATATTGCTCTTACAAACTTAGATAGTTGACACAATAATAGGTTTTGCATTAGTATGACTTTTCTGATGGATTTGGTGTCTTACACTCACATGTTTGTCATTATTTAATGACTTTAGTTCTCAGGAATTTGCCAGAATGGTACTGATTTTAAGAGGAACACACCAAACATATGAGGCAAAACTCTGCACATTCTGCGTAAATCTGTACAGTTGCGGAGTATGTGTCTGATACAAGATATCAATTTTCTGACACCAATACACACACTGTATGGCAGCATCACAGGCCAGATGCCATTACATTTATATTGCAGGACACACCCACCCAGAGGGTTGTATTCTTCACAAAGGCCAACAGGTGCTTATCCACACTAATTATTCTATCATGTACCTTATGTGTACGCCGGTATTTTCGCTTTCCGTCAGTGGCAGAGCTCATGTATGAGTATGGGGGACTGGACATTGTAACGGTGACACTGCATGACACCCTGAGGGACACATTTCTTTTGAGTCTATTAACCTTCCACATTGACTTTCACAGGGCATACATTGTCATTCACATTTGTCGAAGTACATGCTTATGACTTGTACATGTTTTGTCATTTGTCCTGACGTCTTTCTTCTCACCTGTCCACCTAGTATCACTAGTTCTGTACATGTATTTTGGACAGGTTACCTTCATACCTCTCACCTATACACATTATGGGTAAATGCCCTGACGTTTGACCTTTGCTCTTGTTACATTTGTCATAATAATGTGCCTTTCTGGTAAATTACTGGCAAGGCATTACGAACTGTGCGGTTAGATGATAGTGACTGACATTTCTATGTCATGATTAGTAACACTCATAACATTCGTATTCCTGACTACGCCAGTATTCTATCAACGTTCTGACTTTGTCCGGGGTATATCTAATATAGTCCCTATTTGTATTTCATGTACTATGCCTTAGTGAAGCTGTCTTATTCTGACAGTTTGCCAGGTATGGTTACCATCTTGGTCGTACGCATGTCCATCCATGATAATCGCCTACATGACACTGATATAGGTCCCTGCATATTCCCACAATGGTTTACGCAATATCCAGTGGATGGTTTGCCCCCATTATTGAGAATATAGGCGTGTGCTATACCCACGTCACTCCCACATGGGCGGACCTAATAAATCTGTGCCAAACAACACCTAGGCCCATTTCTGCATACCCATGATTCCCATACCTGACACCCCCCCACAGTACCCATTACACATGTTTAATGTGAGCGGTACTAAAGTGTGGAGACACTTATAAGTACTCTCCAGATATCAGTTCGTACGTCATACATTTTATCGACACATGTGTTATTACCCTTGCACCTGCTACTGTTGCATGTACAGCTACATCGTATTTGCTGAGGTCACTTCTTTTGCATCAATGACAGTTGACACTATGTATGGATCAATTTTTGGGGTCCTGCAATGGACACCTATATTCATGTTTAAAGTGTAGAACATGCCGGACTGTCACTTTCTGGCCAATGGTTTGGAAAGCAGCGGTTTATTCACCTTTCATGCATGTCTGTTTGTCTACCCATAATAGGTATACCGTGGCCTATTTATGTACATATGTCATATCTACGAGACATATGTTTGCTGTGTATACATATATACATGTACAGTCCTCATTTCATAATTTGCTTTGGTTTACGTCTGTGGATTATGTGTATACACATATATCTATATCCATACCATACCTTTCCACTGTACAGATTGTCGCAGAATGTACAGCTGGTTGCCTCTTTATCTTCGGTGTGTTTTTCATAACCTTGTGTCTATCTGGCAATTTAGTGGCATTTCATTAAAGACTTACATTGGGAAATACTGGCAAGCAGTTCAGGTTACGACTGCATACCCTTCAGAGAATCCATGCTACTGACACACACTTTATTCTATCCACTTTCTATGTTTGTACTGGCACATATCTGGGGATTGTCCCTATTTGTACCAGTAGTTTGCATGGCTTTGTCCGGTTTCATACTTTATGGGGTTAACAGGTTTGAGCCATGTATATATAACGTGGGGGAAACAGCATTCATTTACTATGCTGTGAGCGGATCACACATGCACAGGCGCACTTGCATATACATGTTGTGGGTTACATCTGTTTAATAGATATGTGTTCTTGCGCGGCCTTTCTTACTTCTGATCGTAACACTTACATATCTGTAGTTCGGTTTATGGACTGGTGTGAAACACACAGTTCACCTTTACGTATTTAACTGTGTGTACAGCGCGAACACATCCATTACACTTTACAGGGATATCTGCAGTGGTAGTAGGTCAACCGGGACTGCATTCACGTTGGACGGATGCCGGAAACAGTATTCTGTTGCTGTTCTGCCTCATTGATATGCATACCCATAGTACTTAGCTACATCAACATATGCCCCACCACTTCACTTACAACACAGGCATCCATTCCCCTGCTGTGAGAAACGCGGTACTACATATTACTCATTCCCTATTGCCTACTGCTGTGGACCCCAGCTGCATTGTTAATCACTCCGAGGATATGCAGAACACCAGGGCATATAGTTGTATCACATACATGTTTCTGATTGTCAGGGTGTTCATGTAGTGATCTGGGTATAGGCTTGTCCGCCTGGTGAATGGAACTTCCCTGGCCGAGTTCAAATGTCAGATGAAGCATGTGGACAGGGAGGTTCTCCCTATTATGAACATTTTACCTGTATTTATAGACACATGTGTTTGGGCACCTATCAGGAGCTTATTCTGCTGGCTGTACATATTATGGGTGGGGTTGTTACGGTCCATACTCCACGGTTAGGGGGGATGTTTCCCATTCACATTTAACTATTACCTGTATTCATTCGTACGGGGATTATATTCTTGGACATGATGTGACTACAGGTATGCAGTTGTACATTACACAAATGTCATGGGTTGTTACTGTACATATGTACGGACCATACCTCTCAACCTCTTTGAGCAATAAATCTGCGCAAACCCTACATGATGGGGAGAGTAAGAGGGACACATTTTAACTAGTTTCCTTACAAGCTTATAACGTTGATAGAATACTAGGTTTTGCATTATCATGACTCTTCTGCGGGATGCGGAGTGTTATACTTAATCCTCATTATTTCGTGATGTCAATCCACACCTATTTACCGGACAGACACAGATTGTCGAAGGCACACAACAATATGAGCCAACACACTGGTCATTCTGCGAATATCTGGACAGTTGAGTGATATGGTACGAACCTCTGTAATACGCTGTTGTGTTCTGGCACGGCAGTAGCTCGGCATTAGAGACAGATGTCGGGACGTGCTGGCAGACAGTTGAGTTTCAGACTTCATACTCCGGAGTTATCCTGTTAATGTCAGGTGTCTTCCTCACCCTTCTGCCGTTTGCCACTATGCGAGTGTGCAATATATTCTCCCGCATATTTGTGTGGGGACATGTGCGTCACGGGAAGGTGTTTTATCCTGGGTACTAGGTTATGCATGACCACTCAGGTCTGGACAGTGTCTTGGACCTCTACTTCACGTTCTGACTTGTGTCCAGATATCTACAGGATTGGACATCTTGTCGTCATACCCATTCTACTATTTACACAGGTTACTTATCCCGTAAGGGATATTCCAGAAATTGGACCATTCCACACAAAAATGATATCGAAATGTATTTTGGCTTTATGAAAATGTGCAGGGGGTTTAACATGCAGGGAATACATGGTTTGCTATCCTGACACTGCCTAGGGTGACAATACCTACTACATATGCATAGGGGTCGGTATGTGTAGCTGTGTCTGCAACGAACCAGTGGGCCACGTACGGGTGGATTTGGTGAACGTTCTGTTATGGGGGTGGGTTGTGTGATTTGGAGGGTATGCTGGGTAGCCCATTATGCAGCCAGGTGTGTTGCATTTGTTATGGACAGTTCCATCAGGACCAACCTGTGGGTATGTGATGGTGACATATCTATACATTTTGATCGCACATTTACATGATACGTATGTTTGTGGGATTCTGTTCTACACTATGGCCTGTCTGCTTGTCTTGCAGCTGTTTCTCCATGTGTTTGTGTTTATGTCCACTTCACCCGCTGCCCCCTCCTATACCTCTGGTTCACCTTTTCTGCATACAACACAGTATCGCCTTTGCGGGTTTTACCATTACCCATCCACCCCTCACATGCAAATTACTCACATCCGATAGCTCACTACTTTTTTTGTTGGGCCATGACACGGCCAGAGTAGCACATTGACTGCCCTACAGGTGTCGGGTACCTTTATGGTTGTGTGGACTACCCTGCCATGTTTGCTTCCCATGTGCTATACCTCACACACATAGGTACACGCCCATACTTCACTTTCATTACTTAGTTGGTATACCCGGGTACTACCCGTTTGGCTGTGTCACATACTAGTTTGGCTTCCACCGATGACTCCCGGGTTTTGCAGACCTGTTGTACTCATTGGGGGAATGGCACCTTTTCCTATGTCCATGCTATTCCTTCCACATATCCGACTGTTGTGGACAATGCCTCCCCACAGTCTACGGTACTGTTTCCACCTTTTCAATTGGCCACACTGTAACATTTGCAGTGGACACAACACATTTTACATGCAGACACATACCCACGGTCAGTTCGGCAGATAGAACTTACAACTCTTGCCTATATCTAAGCTTTAGTCTTGTAGCATTTCGGTGGCTTATTCTTTTTCTTATGACATTTATGCAATATACGTGTGGAGAACAACTGTTTAATGCCACTATTACATGACGTCTGAGGGATAATTATGTCCTATAATCTCTGCTCATTTTCCATGTTTACAAGCTTGTGTCAGGACACATCTGGCCGCAGCGGTACTGTCGCTCGCAAAGTGGGACAGGTGGTATTCTTAGTCGATGGTACAGGTTATACTGTTCCTTTCGGCCTACGTGTGTCTTTATTGTTGTAGCTGTTTCTATGCTCCTGATTCATTTACATGTGTATTCTATTCCCTGTCACATTTGTTATGTGGGATACAGACATACCTTTTGTATGTGACTATTACATCATTTGTGGGATATGATTCAGACATACAGTCACTACATATATCTACATTTCTCCTCGTGTATTTTGTTATGGACACATCTGCACAGCTATGTACCCTCCCTCACATTATGGGTCAGCTGGTGACCCTCTCCATTGGGCTGGACGTACCTCCTGGCGGCGCCCTAGCATATGATATGTTTCACTTCCACATGGTATAGCTATCAACACTACGTTGGACTATGGGCATACGGTTTTTCTGTCATTTGTTTAAGGGTAGGGACCTGTTATTCCCTATCGTGCATTTGTGTTTGCTTCTTCATTTTCTGTTCGCAGGGACTATCTTGCATGCTTTGTATACATTTCAGTCTCCACGGACACTGATAGGTGCGATTATTATTGCAGGCGGACTATAATATTCAGCAGTTTAGGTTGCTTATCGACAGCCGACATTGACACGCCTCCCTCCGCAACTTCGTTACGCCCCATGCACTCGCGCACGTTTCCTATGCACGTGGCTGTGGCGGCTGCATGCCTTCATTAATATGCATATGGTGCTACTACTCCATATATACACCGCACGGCCGGCGCAAGCCTTACACCGGCCTTGCGCCGAGCTTCATGAATCTGGGGGTATGTTAATTTTGGGATGAAAGAAATAACAGTGGGAAAAAGTACTGAAAAATGCATATGGAATGGCTTAAGGAAGAAATGTTAGAAGGGTATTTTGAGAGACTGTAGATAAACCAAATGGAGATGAGAGAGTTGTATGAAAATTAGGGTGAATATTGCAGGGTTTATAAAAGTTTAAATATGGACTTTTCAACAAGAGTAGGAGAAAATAAACAATCAATTACCAAAGTAAAGTGGAAATTTAAATTTTTTGTGCCATAAATTTTGGCTTCCTACTACCAACCATTAGCTGCTCCCAGGGCATCTCCTCACCTATTGGGTGTACTGTACACAGTTTAACCCCCCCCGGACTAGCTGAAACTATGTTGAGGGCCAGTGAGGAGAAGGAGGCTACCTCTGGTTCTGTCCTAGTAGAACTGAAAAGAGTTTTCTCCTAAGGCATAATCCATCCCCCTGCTCATGCCCATAACATCCTAGGGGATGGCTGGTGTGCAGTGAGTTATGCAGCATATCATCTATGCCTCTACATACACACAGCCAATGCATTGTACTCTACAGATAACATCTGCACATGCATCCCTGGCCTGCAACAAGGATCAACTACAATGGAATATCTAAGTGCATATAACTACCCCCCCAAGTACTGGCACCAATATCCTCCCTGTCTATGCCAACACGCATAGTTAATCCTTTATTTGGATAGCCACAACCAACATAAAACAAGCGCTTTCGCTCGGTTAATACTGAGCTTTTTCAAGTTAACAATGTAATGCAGTTAGCTTGAATATATAAGAAACATAAAACCATGTGTTTAAGTAAATTTGCATAATTAACTTAATTAAGCTAAATGTGATGGAACTTTCTTGTTCAAAATCGCTAAACGACATGTTCATGCCGATAAGTGTTAAAAATGCAAAATATATATTATTAAAAATGTATATTAAATAGATACATATAAATATATGCATAATATTAGTTTCAGTAATACATATAAAAATATCAACAAATCTGAGGAGCAGTCCTATTCATAAAAATCCAAATGAGTTATAAACAAAAATTAAAACAGTTAAAAATGTACCAGTTTAAAAATTTTTTTAGTTTATGAATATCTAAATATTTGAAGTTAAATGCCTCATGTAAATAGATAACAAATATATTAATAATAATAATGATGATATTCACTAAAAACATTATAAAAAATGCAATAATGCAGGTCACATTGTGAAAATCGAATCCACCAAAATAAACCCGTATACAATTTGGTGCAACCACTTTGCAGTCTAATATAAATCCAACCAAAAAAGTTTCTATAAGCGGGCCATCCTCAACTTGAGGACACTGTTGATATTTATATTAACATTAAGGCCAGGTGATTTACATGCATCAAGCATCAGCTGCCATAGGAGTTCTCTGTACTCTAAAGTGGTGTCCCAATCACCTCCTCTGGCATCTGGTGCCACTTGTTCTAGCACCATAAACTTAAGCTCCATTTTAGGGCAAGAAGTAAGATGTTTATAAAAGGCGTTAGTTTCCCTTTCCTTGGAGATATCATAAAGGTGTTCATATATTCTCTTTCTAAGGGGTCTCTCAGTTTTTCCTACGTAGAAACTGAAACAGGATATACATATCCCTAAATAAACTTTTGTTGCACAGTTAGAGTAACAAGTAGAATTGAAAAGGAAATTTCTCGATGGAATATAAATGGTCGAGTCATTGATAATGGCATTACACTGTTTGCAGGCACCACATTTAAAAGTGCCTCACTTAGAATTATCTAGTGCTGATCTTGGAATATCCCTCCTTTCAAATAATTCATTAAGGTTGACATCTCTCTTCCTTACAAAATTAGGGTGTGGTTGTACTAATTTATTTAACTCATCATGTAGAGTAAGAACTGGCCAGTGTTTCCGTACCGCATTCTCAATGTCCAAGGAACTGAGGGAATACGTGTAGATAAAGTAACTGTGCTGTTCCACTTGGTCCTCAGTTGTATCCTCGGATACTTGTGGAAATCCAATACCTAACAGGGGGGGACATCTATAGTCCCTGTTTGCTATGATTTCCTGGGCCAAAACAGTCACTAGGGAATTGGGATAGTCCCTTTCAAAAAATAATGATTTCAAAAAATCCATTTCATCTAAAACATCAATAAGGGTGCTACACATCCTAGAGGCCCGGATAACTTGCCCCTTGATAAAACCTTTCTTTTGGTTAAAAGGATGTCCCCTCTCAAAATGTAGGTACGAATTGGAAAAGGTTGGTTTCCTGAAAAGCTTAGATTGAAAAGTGTGGTTGGAGTTGTCCTTAAAAAGAGTTACATCCAGATAATGTAACTCGCTTTCACTAACATTATAAGTGAAAGATAGAAAGGAAGTGGTGGTGGACAAAATCCAAAAACTGGTTCAGGGTCCCATTCCATAGGATACAGATATCATCCAGGTATATTTTATAATGTGTTATGCAATGAACCCAATTGGTTGAGAAAATGAACTTTTGTTCCCATCTATGCAGTACCACATTTGCATATAATGAGGCACAGGAGGCACCCATGGCTACTTCCTTCTTTTGTCTGTAAAGTTCTCCGTTAAAGTAAATAAAATTGTTCTCTAACACAATTTCCATAAACTCTACTACCAAACTGGTAACCCTATTCCCTAAATGGGCCTCAGCTACCAGTACTTCATTGAACCATTCCAAACCAGTGGAGTGGGGGATCCTGGAGAACAACTCCACTATATCTATAGTGATCATTAACAGTTCAGGCTAAAAAAATTGGGGTTGGATGCCCTTGAGGAAGTCCCGGGAATCTTTACAAATGATCCCCAAAGAGGAAACAAATTTCTTTGTTACATAATCAATGAATTTGTCCAATGACTCCGTTATACTACCCGCTCCAGAAACAATAGGTCTGAACTTCAGTGGATCCAACCCTTTATGTATCTTTGGGATCCCAAAAATTACAGGAGTCTTGGGTTTATTAACATACAGGAAGTTAAATAATTTTTCATTGATTACACCTTGCAATAAATGGTCAGTTAGCATAAACTTAATTTTGGACATAGCAAGGTTGACCTCATTCCTGGAAACTATCGCATATTGTTCTGTGTCCTGCAACATTCCATAAAGGTAGGTGTGATAATCAGAATTATACATAAGAACCACTCCACCACCTTTATCAGGTTTCATGACCCTAATGTTTTCCTCCTTAAGTTATTTGACCAACTGAGCCTCCTCTACTTTCAAATTGATAGGTGATGAATGTGTAACCTGTGAGTATAAAATCCTAAGATCCTTCTCAACCAACTCTTCAAATACTCTAATGGAGGGGTGTGTAGGTGGATTGAATGTGCTAGCTCTAGAAAGTTCATTACTTACAAATGGTTGCCCTTTGAAATGAACTGTGAGATTTAGACGTCTTACAAAAAGTTTCAAATCTACAAGGGCATCAGCTAA
Source organism: Protopterus annectens (assembly GCF_019279795.1). Lineage (NCBI taxonomy): Eukaryota > Metazoa > Chordata > Ceratodontiformes > Protopteridae > Protopterus > Protopterus annectens. The sequence continues at coordinate 120,374,194 of NC_056731.1, read as the reverse complement.
ATTGAAAGAATGCAAAGGAACAAACTGGAAACCCTGTGTGAATAGTCCAAATATATGGTGATTCACCTCCATGTCTGTGTAGTTGTAAATAACAAAATTGTCCTTTTTAATATGGAATAATTGTCACCACTCACATAGCAAAAATCATCTAACTTACTTCTGTCAACCAAAGTGCTATCATCTGTTATTTGTATCTGTTGTTCCATCCCTGCTGGTAGTGCCTCAGTCCCCTCCCCCCTGCTCTGTTGGGGGTTGATGAAAATCCTGAAAGGAATTTTTTCTTCCTTTTTCGGTTAATCTCTCACTCCTACGGAGTGGTTGGGCAGGAAAACTAGGGTGATTATCAAATGCATCAGCTTGATTGTTCATTTCTTGGGCCTGTTTGTTGTCCTTACGTACTTTACCAGGGAGCGGGTAGGCTGTACCCTCCCTGTATTCATTTAAGTGCCTTTCCAGTTTGTGTACCTTACGATTAAGAATCTTTACACAAAACTGATCTACTTCTTTAAAAACATTATCATAATTGATTTTAACAGTCAAAAAATTACTGTCATTAACCAAAGAATTATTCATTACATTAAGCTCTTTCAGCAGAGTATCGGATTTCGCCTCATACTCAGCTATCATAACATTCAAAACTTCTAGTCCAGCTCTATCAAATATTTCACAAAGTTTGTTATAATAAGAAGTGCCCGATTGTACATTGTTCGGGAACTTATAACAGCGCAAACCCTTTGGTACACTCTTCACAGACACACACTCTCTGAGATAGTTAATCTCCAACTGGTTGTTTTTATAAGCATAAAGCTTGTCTCTCAGGATATTAAAGTCACTTTCAATGTTATTAAAAACATTAGGAGCTAAAGTACCTTGGTTAAATGAAAATTGGTGCCCAGTCCAAACATTAAAATTAAAAGCCTTGGGCTGCAAATCCAATATGTCCATCTGCTGTCTTTGCGTGTTTTCTGTTTGCTCGTGGTTAGGAGCCCTGTTAGATGTTGCATTACCCAGAAGCTCAAAAGGTGTAACCAAACTTGTTTCTGATGTAGTGTTAGGTATACGCTTCTTTCTTTGCTCTAAGCCATGCTGCTGGTTACCAGGCAACACAGAATATGAACTGTCTCGCATTGCGTTTAAAGTATTAGTAAGCTAGGTAAGCATAGTTAAAACCTGGTATTTTTTATAATATAATTTTATATTATATTTTTTATAATATTTTTTATAATGTTTTTAGTGAATATCATCATTATTATTATTAATATATTTGTTATCTATTTACGTGAGGCATTTAACTTCAAATATTTAGATATTCATAAACTAAAAAATTTTTTAAACTGGTACATTTTTAACAGTTTTAATTTTTGTTTATAACTCATTTGGATTTTTATGAATAGGACTGCTCCTCAGATTTGTTGATATTTTTATATGTATTACTGAAACTAATATTATGCATATATTTATATGTATCTATTTAATATACATTTTTAATAATATATATTTTGCATTTTTAACACTTATCGGCATGAACATGTCGTTTAGCGATTCTGAACAAGAAAGTTCCATCACATTTAGCTTAATTAAGTTAATTATGCCAATTTACTTAAACACGTGGTTTTATGTTTCTTATATATTCAAGCTAACTGCATTACATTGTTAACTTGAAAAAGCTCGGTATTAACCGAGCAAAAGCGCTTGTTTTATGTTGGTTGTGGCTATCCAAATAAAGGATTAACTATCTTTTCTGGTTTTGGTTTCCTGGCTGTGGATTTTGTGGTTCTTGGTCTGGTTCAACTTTTTGGATTTCACTGTTACGTCTTCTTTATGTTCTAAAAAAAATCACCCTGCTTCAGAAAACAACAATGATGTTTGCCTTCGCTGCCATGTTTACAAAATATCGTTGTTCCTTCTGCATCCTCATTCTCATGGCATATGAGTTAGTGTAGCTTGACTTTTTTGACCTTCTTGAGGTTTTATATGATCATAGATTATAGGAGGTTACTAGGCTAACAGACCTAGAGTCTTTTTAAGCCTAGCCATTCATGCCCAGATTTTCCCAATTATCAGTGCCCACAGGCTATAACAGCTTTGATATATGCCTGTGTCTTAGAGCACCTACAAACTGCCCCTGTACAATTGGACCACAGGTGACAAGCCAGTGGTGAGTTTGAGATTTCCCATCCATTGGTCCAAACTGCATTTGGATAGGCTCTGTTTCACATGAATGGGAAGTCTGTTCTAGAGAAAGGGTAATCTCTGTGATACATACCTTTCCCTACAACATGTTTTGTTTATACCACAGATGAAGTTTAGGTCCTTAGATCAGGTAATTCTAGTGCTGTTTGTTTTGTGAATGTGTAGTAAAACCATTATGAATGGATCATAGAATTCCTTGTAGGTTAGGCACAGATCACCTCTCAGTAGTCTGTAGGAGACAGAGTACAGTGACAGGTCTTTGAGGCAATCTATGTAGGACATATTATTTACAGCCTGTATTCTTTTAGTGAGGAACCTCTGTGGTTACTCTAGCTGTTGCAAATGCCTGGTTCAGTACATGCAGTATGGTGCATTGTACTTGATTAATGGAATAATGAGGACTGAGTATAATCGGACTATGATCTCCTTAGACCTGGATGCAATAATCTTACTTGCAAGTTGTGCCACATAGAAGGATTTCTCATTACTATGGACACATGGTGATCAAAGTTCAGGTCACTGTCAGCCTGAGCTCCCAAATCCTTTACCACTGGGTCTAGTCTTAAGAGAGTGTTAGCAATGTTTTAATTTGTAGGGCTAGTCATCCTCCCAAAAGGTATAATAATGCATTTGTTTGCAGTGGGTTTTAGGCCATGGTTCAGGCACCAGTTATTTCTTTGCATCAGACACTCTTGAAGGATATCTACATCTCTGGGAGATTCAATGATTGTACCCAACTTGCAATCATCAGCAAATTTGATAAGCTAAAGGCCCTCTACATTTGCCTTGACTTTAGAGAAGCATATTCCAAACAGGCGAGGTCCCAGTACTGATTCCTGTGGGACACCGGATCATGTGTCCTATCTGTGAGCTACTTGGCTATCCATTGGGTGACATATGGATTTATGCCTAAATTTGTGAGTTTGTCTACAATATCTGAATGATGTATTATGTCAAATGTCTTTGCCAGGTCAAGGCAGGCAGTATGTACCATTTTGCCATCACTGATGACTCTAATGACTTTCTCAAAGAAGTCCACCAAGTTGAGTAGGCATGATCTAGCCTTGATTAAATTGAACTAGGATGAGTCCACTAATTTTTTCCATATCCTTACATATAAGACTAGTCAAAATTATTGGTCTGTAGTTCCCTTGATCAGCTGATGGTCCTCCTTTGTGTAGAGGGATGACTGCTGCAGTCCTCCATTCCATAAGGATGAAGCCTGTCTGGAAGTTGTGGTTGAACAGAGATTCTACTGGGTCTGACAGGTCATGTTTCAAGCTATTTAAGAAGCATCATGGGATATTATCTGGAACCACTGATGCAGTGTTTGGGGCTCTAAAGCATACAGTGAGGATCTAGTCTTTAGTGATAGTTGGGGAGAAATGGCAGAGGGTATTCTCTGGGGTGTAGCTTGGGATGATATGGGGGGGTGAAATTGGAGCTAAATTTATCAGCCAGCAAATATGCTATTTTCTCTAGTTCAGTATAGGAAGTTCCATTTACTATTAGTGCAGCCCACTGTTGGGTGTTCCCTGTTATGTTACGTACGTAATTGAAAAATGTGTTATGGTTATCCTTAGCCTGTGAGTCAACTTTTGCATAGAAGTTGGCTTATCTTTTCAGTGTAGCCCTTCTTGTTTTTGGACAAGATTTTCATTCTTTTGTTGTGCAACCTAGTTATAATGGGGATCCACCAATGGGGCTTGTTTTTGGAGTTCTCCCCAAGTTTATTTTGGTTTGATACTGCTATTTCTAATGCAGTTATTGACATGGTTGCATAGAGTTTCCATAAACACTTTCACTTACACTTTTGAGTTTGGCACGGGCTTGAAATTTAGCTATGACATTGCTTAATAGGACATAGTTAGCCATGGAAAACATTTTAAAGATCTGGGGGTTTGCTAGGAGTTTATCCTTAATATTTATTTCAAGAGTGACCGCATTGTGATCTGATCTGAACAGTGATGACATTACATAAGGGAGGGTCCAATGTTCCCTCATATTTGTGAACACCAGATCCAGGATATCTGTACCCCTAATAGGTGTGCGTACTAGCTCTTCTAGGGTGTTTGCATTGGCAAAAGCCTTTTCATCTGTCCCTTGCCATTTTTTCTACTTTCTTTTTTGGAAAAATGATACTTTCTTTCTGTAGATCGAAGGTTTTCTGATAGAAAAATGATATCATTCCCTGTAATCAGTGTGGTACATAACAAAGCAGTGTCCTTTTTAGTATGTATTCTCTTTGATTACAGATATTTATCAGTTTCTTTTTTTCTTGTTATTTGTTGTGAACTTTCTTTTTTTATTTCCTCCTATAAGCTCTGAATCCTCAGTTTGCTGAATACTTATGTCCAGAATTCTAACGTAGTCAGTGGCATTATCTTGTTTCATTGGGGTTGAGTGATCTCTACAGACAACAGATATATCCTTTCCTAAATGTGTTCTATTTGTCTTTGCAGAGCATTATTTATCTCATCAATCCAGTCATTAATATCTGTAACAACAGTTATCCAGGCCGTGCCGATTGTACAAGTGCAATCATCAGTAAGTGTAGATTTATTACTAATAATGGTAAACAAATCAAGTAACTTTTGACATGTGGAACACAGATCATCGGTGTTATCAGGTGCTAACTTTAAATATACATTGCATTTATTATACTTTACAAGATAGTTGTGCTTTAGCAAATCAATAATGGCATACTCATTTAAGGAATCCATATTTAGCTGTGAATGAATACAAAATTCTAAAATAAAAGAATAATCAACTCATTTACCACAAATTCAAGGAGAACTTAAATCAACTTCTAAGAGAAAAGTCACACAAACAATATATAACTAAATATTAAATTAAGTGTATTAAAGTTGTTGCTTTGACAATGCAAATTGAGAAAGTCACACAAATGCTGGAATTCCTTTATATCTCGTGCAAAAGCAAACAGTAGCTTCACTATCACTCATATCTGCACCTCTTTTTAACAATAAAGATCAATAAATCACTAACCAATGCAGGATTGTTTAGATAAGGTCTGGATTGTCCTCTCAGCAATCTGTGTGAATTGATAGCTAACTAGGCCTTTTGGGATTACTATAGATTGCCGGTCTAAAACCTTTCCTTATCTAACAACTAACAGAGAAAATTAAAGGAAAACTCCACTCTCTCCTACAGTTTAACTCAATCTTTAGGTTTCCTTTCTCCCTATAATATGGTTCCAGTATTGTGTAGGTACCAAAAACCTGTGTGTACATTTTAAAACTTTTATTTCCTTGCACTGGAGTCAAAGGAAGGGAAAGCCCACCTACTTTTTTATAGGTTCACAGGTTAGTACTAGGCTAACTTCCCTTGTGGGCCATTTCAAGCCTATCCAAGTACCTCATGTAAGAACCAAACCCTGCACCTTGTCTCTGGAAGGTTAACACCTTAACCATTATACCAACCTCCCTCCCTAAGCTTTTTTTAAGCTCAACTTCTCACATACTTTACAAAGGAGTTCATCTCCACCTGGACGACATATCATAGATACAGTTAAATCTGTAGTTTACTGTGTCAGGTATTGCTGTCATTTTTGGATGGGAAATTAATTCTGCTAATGTCAGGAGCACAACAGCTGATATAAAAAAGACAAAAAGCTGTGGCACTGTTTTCCATGATTTTTATTGCCGAGTGGAGGAGAACTTAACACTCCCCCTTCGTAGCAAAACAAAGCAATTAGATCAGTCAGGGGGTTAAAGGAAATTGTCAACTCTTCTGACAAATTTACATACGCAGTAACACAGTATTGAAATGCTAAGCTTTAAATGTTTGCTATTTATAATAGTTTATGTGTTAGGATAACTTAAATGTAGTGTTAAAGATTTCTATGACATACAGAAAAGTCAGATAATACTTTTTCTTGTACAGTGTCAGTGCATTTACCACTTTTAAGCCCTCCCCACCAAACACACAGGCCAGAACTGCAGAAAGAGAGACAGGTTACAACCCTATCAACTAGGTACACTGATACTGTTCATAAAAAGTTCTTTTATGCTTTTTTTGTGACATGCTTCCAAAGGGGGATGCATATCGGGTACACACAGATCCACTGTAAGTGATTCCCACTGACTTTGAGTCAGTCCTTACATTGTGAGAGTGCATGAGCATTTTGTAGTCCACAAAAGAAATGTGACAATTGATGGCAACCATAATATACAGTGGAATTTACTTTAACATACATTTTCTATGTGCCCTTGCATTAAAAACACTAAGAAAAGGAAATCAGAAGTACTTAACTGCATTTAAATGCACACATACACAGACAGACAGACAGTCAGGCATTTAGACATGCATTTGAACACAGTCCTGCATCCACTCTACATGCTACATACATTTTATACACACACACACACACACAAACACACACACACACACACACACACACACACACACACACACACACACACACACACACACACACACACATATATATATATATATATATATATATATATATATATAGAGAGAGAGAGAGAGAGATACATATATAGCTGTGTGTGTCTTTATGTGTAGACACACATACAGTTACAAAAAAATTCCATTTTAATTTGTTTTTCTTGAAAGGATATGAAGTATACACACACTGGCATATAATCTAGTTCTCCGTAATGCACACAAACACTCATATGTTTTTGCATACATGAACTTTATACACATACAGATATACACAAAAACATACACACACATACTCTATTTTGTGTCTTTCAGATTTTCCCGGTTAGGGGTCGCCAAAGCGGAACTCCGGTCCGCTAATGATTGGTAGTTTATTTTTACGTGCCGAGTTACCAGCCCTGACGCACAACCTTCAACGAAGGTACGCCCATTCACGCATGTCTCCACGCAGAAGACACTCTAGCTGAGAATTGAACCAGACTGCATCTTACTGTGAGGTGACAACGCTACCGCAGCACCACCACCGCAGATTATATATATATATATATATATATATATATATATATATATATATATATATATATATATATAGTATGGGTGCATACAATTCATTATTTATAATAAACAACATAGTAGAGTTAAGCATTATTAATGTATACATTCTGGTTAATTTACTTGATCACTGTCATGCATTGGCTATGTGTTGCACATGCAATCTTGGTCAATGTCTTTATGTCAGTATTTTTTTTCTTTGTATTGCTAAGTGCATTTAATACTTGTTATTATCTTTGCCAGTGTAGCCCAAGTCATGGCTAAAAAGGGACCTAGGACCAGTTCACTTTTCTGATTACCAAAGCATAAATAAATATGAAATAGAACAAAAGGAAGGTGAGCATGACAGAAATAATTAAAGAACTAGTAAAGCATGTTTTAATTCTGCATCATTCATGACATAGAAAAAACTTCCCACTGAAGGCATTGGGAAGTAACAAACAGACTTAGTTTATTTAAAGTCTTACTACTTATCACGATACAGAAAGGATCATTTACTGCAGTGAGAGTTTTCACACCTCAGCATAGATTGTGGGGGAAGTTCTGTCAATTCTTTTAGAACTACAAAAGCCTCCCTTTACAAAAACCTGTTATTTACTTACTTTCTTTTGCTGGAAGTAGCTAACAGCTATTTATACAATAGAACAAGCTCTGACAGACACATAAATGAGGCTCAGTCAGGGAAGCATATAAGTAGCTCTGTTAGTGAAGGTGTGTTTAGATGACAGTGTTTCACAGTCCTGTCATTCTATCTCAATGGCATGAGAAAACAGCACTACTTCCTTATGTCTAGCATGACTCATATAAACAGGACTTGAAATGTATTCTGGGAAGAAGGAATGAAAGCAAGAAAACAAGATCACATTACCAAGGCAGGCCCCCAGTGTGTAAAAAATAAAATATAAATTAAAATAAAAACTTGTCATACCAAGCTACTGTACAGTCAATCACAAACCAATACAGGATTGTTTAAATAAGCTCTGTGATTAATATGTAAAGTAAATGTCAAAGATCAGATAAGAAAAAGCTCTAGAGTGACAATAAACAGACTATATTAATACCTAATCACACCATTCTAGATTATTGCAAATTCCATGAGATATCTCATTCTAGTACTGAGATTGATCCTACTAAGCAAATATTTTGAGTAGGCATAAAAGTAAATACTTACAACATAGATGAAGACATGTTACTATTTAAAATCATGGAAAGAAACTAAACTAAGGGCATTAGAAGTGAAAAGTTCCTAACACAAAAACAAAAGTAGGTCAGTTGGATACAAGCTTAGGCATTGAACATGTAGAATGACTATGACTTGTCCTGGTCATAGGAATTTCTGTAATTGGTGGAAATGTGTACATTCTGGATATTCATGAGGCTCTAATAAAGGTATATGTTGTTCACTTAAAATAGTACAGCACAATTGTGACAAATGACGAAAAGGGAAATGACTGGTTGCACACTTTTCATGGAATAATTATACCGTTACAGTTTATTTCTTAGAAGGGAGTCAATCCTATCTTTTCATCTGTTTCAAAAAGAAAATTCAACATAATTTATAAGTATCTAAAATATGTGCATTTACGCAATGGACTGATTTAGAACATGATGGAATTGAAGGCAACAGCTTAGTCTATTACCCTGATGGAATTCAATATCTCACCAGCTGGTTGCAGATGTCTTACAACATCATTTCTGAAATGTAGTAAGTTTACAATGTTAAAGCCATTTGTGTTTTTTCCCCCAGGATGTTCTAAGAATATGAAATTAGTCCATGTTCGAATTTTATTTAATAATGCTAGAACTCGTAACTATGGAATTTGACCAATGAAAAAATGAGATATATGAGAAGAATGGTAACCTGCAAACAATAGGTCTTACTCTAACTGATAATATTAAATCATCATATAGAAGAAAATATATAAGAAGAGGGCTGTCACTAGAAAGGCAAGTTATTAGACTAGCTATGTTAACAGTTAGAATCAGTTGTTAGACTAGGAGAAGACATATAAATGAACTTAGCCTATAAAATTGTTGATAATTAGAGTGCCTTTTTAGGTTTATTAAAGTAAAACATCCTAGTCACAATACTCTATGCAGGTGAGATGCTTATTTAAAATCGCGGCTCATTCCAGATATCTGCAAGAGTTTTGTTGTGTAATATGTGAGTCCATCACCAGTTTTGTCCACTTACAGCTAAAAATATTATGAATAATAGTCCAAAGACATTAATGAAATATCTGAGAACTACTACAGCCACAGGATATGGTGCTATTATTACTGTTATAGTCATAAGACCTCAATGAATAATCTGGTTGACCCCTTGGTGTACCTGTTTAGTACCAGTTATAAAGATGGCATGGTGACAGCTCTAGCTGACTAGGGGCAAAAAAACAATTACCAAGATTGTATAATAAATTACAGACCTATTACACTCCTATCTTGTACTGATAAAGCTATGGGCAGACTGATATTAGAAAAAATAAATTCTGACCTAAATCAATTAGCTATAGTCTGTATTTTTTTAGACTACATTTACAATTATTTTAGAATTACATATAACCTAGCCTTTTATATAACATAATTTATGCCCTGTACTATGACCTTCTAGTGGATGTGACTTGAATTGTTTCAAGCTTTTGACACAATAAATCATACTTAAGCTCAAACTAAGAAATTTGGATTTGGGTATGCAGTTGTTAAAGGGATTTCATACTTGGCTGACAAACCAAACTAGTACTGTAGACATTAATGGTTATTAGATCTGAACCCTATCGACAGACCAGGGATGTTGCACAAGGATATTTTCTTGGACCAAACTTGTTTAATTTGTATCTTAGTGATCTCAGTTTTGACCAACATATATTTTGTAATTAGTTTGGAGAAGATCGGAAGGCAGACAATGTTTTTACTAACTTAAGTGAAGTAAATTTCTTTATTATTTTTGAAAATTTTGCCCCAGTGCCTACTGACCATTAAATCCTTTTTCAGTTACCTGCCTCTTTTCATTCCCCATTCACTGAGGTGAGAGACAATTGAGAGGGGCTGTTGTTTATGCAGACATCACGGTTGTTTCTCTTTAGTCCTAATACCACCATTTATTCCCAGTAACATATCCAGGGTCAGGTTGCAATGAGTAGCAGTGACAATATAACAGACACTTCTACAAGTGGTGTAACTCCTCAGGACAATCCTCTTCCCTTGAAACAAACTATCCTCTGGGGTCCCTAGTCTCCACCAGGGATTGAAGCATGGGAATGTACATCCTAGGTAGGTGCATCAGTACTTTCTGCCCTTAAGAGATGCAGGCCAACAAAGCAGTTACCATCCTCCCCTCCTCCACACCAGCTCCAGCAGGCTACAGAACCGTTATCAAACTTAGGGTGCCAGGGACATAATCAGGGCTTTAGACCTCTATGTCAGCAGAGCTGGTTGAATCAGATGTGCTTCAGGACATATAATCTCTCTGACCTTGGGCTAAAACTAATCAGATAGTTATAAATATGTATTTATTTATTGAAATTTGATTACCTATCCTACTTACAATGCCTACCTTGACTTGGCCAAGGCATTTGACACAATACCCCCACTTGGGCATTGTTGACAAGCTCAAGACATAGGTACAAACCCATATGTCACCCAGTGGATAGCCAACTGGCTCACAGACAGGACCCATGAAGTTAGAATTGGGGACTTCACCTCTACAAAGTGGAGTCCCTCAGGGATCAGTCCTTGGACTGCTCCTTTTTGGAATTTACTTCTCAGAAGTCAAGGCCAATGTCAGTGGTCTCTGACTGACTAAATGTGCAGATTATTGCAAATTAGGAGCTGTCATTGAATCTCACACTGACACAAATGTTCTCCAGGAGGGGCTGACACAGGCAAACAACTGGTGTCAGAGTCATGGACTAAAACTAAATGCCAAGAAATGCATAATAGTATCCTTTGGGAGGTCATCCATCCCTGGTAACTATCATATTCACAACACACCCCTTAGAGCTGACCCAGTATTCAGGGACTTAGGGACACACATAGATAGTAATCTAGCCTTTGATCATCACATGTCTACAGTGGTGAGGAAATCATTCTATGTTGTGCAACTTATAAACAAAGGTATGGCATCTAAGTCCAATTAAGTCATTGTTCCACTGTATTCGGCATTCACCAGACCTATCATTGAGTACAATGCCCCCTTTGGTATGTACCTATCCAGGCATATGCAATAACTAGAACATCCACAGAGGTTCCTCACTAAAAGAATACAGGGCATAAGTAATATGTCCTATGCAGATTGCCTCAAGGCCCTATCCCTGTATTCTGTCTCCTACAGGCTTTTGAGGGGAGATCTATGCCTGACATACAGGGCATTGCCAGGTCCCACTATGAAGGATCTCCTGCATATCCACAAAACAAACAGTACTAGAATTACCCACTCCAAAGACTTAAACCTTGCCTGTGATATAAATAGGGCCTGCTGGAGAGATAGGTATATATCCCAGAGACTACCCCATCTATGGAACAGGATCCCCAACCATGTGAAGCAGAGTTCTTCCCCAATCCAATTCAAGTGGAACATGGACAAGTGGATGGGAAAACAGAAATTCATCCCTGGTTTGGCACCTATGTCTCTGATGCAAACAGGTAGCCTGTAAATGGTTCATCTCCCAGGCCCATGCTTACACTTATCAAGGGTATCAAAACTTGTCAGAGATTTGGGATGCATGGCTAGGCTTAAAAAGACCCTTGTGGTTGTTAGCCTAGTAAACACTTATGAACCTATTACTGGGAAAGTCCAACTGTGTAGATACCCATTTTCCATGGAGCCTGGGAAGAAAAGCTCCAAAGTATTACATAAGCATTTTAAGAACAATAATTTGACAATCTTCAAAACTAATGCAAAACCAATTACAATTTAAATAATTATGCCGGATTACACATAACGTGAAAGCACTGGTTAAGAATAGATACAACTTACATGACAATGATTTAATATTTAGTGAAATTTTAGCCATTTTATAGAGACGTTGATAGTAGCTTAATATAATGGAGACATGAACTGCAATATAAAACAAGGTTATGCCATATTTATTAAAAGTCAGGGGACAGAAATAATTTGAAGTAAGGAAGTGAGTGAAGAAGGATGAGTAAGGAGGTGTAAGGTATGAATAGGTACCTGCTCGTATTTAGGGATATATTTTTTGTTCATATTTAGGTATAGATTATCCTGAGGCTGAGCAAGAACAGAGCCACATTTTTGGCTAGGAAGTCTTTCAGAATGGTTTTAAAGGAATGGAGGGAGGGTATTATAGTGGAAAATATCGACAAAACAAGCTGTGTTACCCTCATTGAATCCAACGTTAGTAATGCATATAGCTTAGAAAACGGGGTTACAGCTCTTTGCATTAAATTAATTGATTTATCATATCTATAAAGAAGAAGTCTTGCCATAAATATTTATGAATATTATGTGGTCAAAAGTGGAGTTTGGATGTCCTTTTTTGTATCCTAGGTCAGCATCTGGTAGTACGGCTCTAGAGCAGATCCAACATTACCTTAGTGAAGAAATACACTCTCTTAGTGGCATGTCTGAATTTGACAGACTCAGAAGTGTCAAGTCTGTGTACATTATCTTACAGAAGGCTGAGACATAAATTTATTATACTAATCAAAGCAAGTAAAAATGCTTTTCACTTTGAATACTTTAGCCAGAAGTATCAAAATTACACAACTAGAAGTAGAAGATTTCTAATAATACAGAAAAGGAGTAATACTGCATTACCTGGCCCTGTGACGGGGTTGTTAAATGCTGGAAAATATGCCAAAGTAGAATAAAGATGTGATACCATTGATGATTTTAAGACAAGCCTAGACACAAAGTTTAAAGACTGATTAGGTGGGAGCTCATATCCTGGTACATAGTGTAAAGCTCATCTTGAATACATACCCTGCTATCTTCAACACCGAAGTAATTCAATTACTACTGAATTTGTTTGCTGTTGCAAAAGGCAGTATTATAAAGAAAGCCGGTGTTAATTACCTAGACCTAATATCTCAACAGGATAGCACTACACACCAAAAATCTCACACTTTGTGACTTTTCTTAATATTTCTTATAAATCTTCCAGGAACGTTATGTTCTAAATACAGACATTTGGTTCAAGAATCAGGTATCTTTTATTCTTAGCATACTTTTATTTTGATTTCAAAATCTACAGAAAAATAAACAGTATACACTGATCTTATTCAGTTGCATGTGGTATCTCAGGATTTAGCCCTTGCACATCAGTATTTTAGACCATGTTCCCCTGTTCTTAAATAGTGAACCCTAACTTCAACATTACTGTTTATGAAAGTTTAGTTAGTACAGGTTTTAAAAAGCACATGGCAGATATGAAGATTAGAGAATAGTGTAATGAAATAAGAGAACTTAGAGAGGTGCACCCCATCTATTCTTTTAAACACTTTGAATCAACATATCACTTATAACTCGAGTCTTTAACTATGTCATGTCCTGTAGGGTGGGGGGAGGGGAAATTAAATTGCTTTCACAGTTGTCTTCACATCTTAATAATTCAAAGAAAGGGAGAACTAAGGAAAAAGAAGAATGTTCTTTCATTTTGAGATCACAGATATAAGACTTCTGCAATAAAAATAATCTCTGATGAGAAAAAATATATATTGTAATATTAATGGCACTTTCCCCAAGGGTAATACTGAAACTTAGATATTAACATAAATTAATGAAACACATGGACAAATATACCATATAGAACAGACATTCTCCAAAAGTTCCACGTGTTCTTCTGAAATGTGATTTGTACATTTTCACCAGTCATTATGTTCTAACTTCTATTACATTCCTGGATATTTAACACTAGATTAATAAAAATAGCTGTAGCTAACCAGGTATGGTGGTCAAAACATAGTTTAATACTTATTTTTACTGAACAAGATTGTTACTAATAGACAAACAATAGAAAAGATTAAGTTCAGGAGCATTAACTTATCGGTCTCATGTCCTACCATGGGCATGTGCTGCTATGTCATTGCAAAGCTCTGTCAACCATTCATGCTCCCCACTGAAATCAAGCCAGAAGAGATAGCAAGCTGTGAGTGGAGAAAGCACAAGGCAAACCCTGAGCACAGAGAAATGCATGCACCAACACATGCATACACTTACGCACACAACAACACAAACACTGACATACACACCTACACACGTGCGCACACACACACACACACACACACACACACACACACACACACACACACACACACACACACACACACACACACACGCACACACATACACACACATACACACACATACACATATACATGATACCCAGCTTCCTGCTCATAATTCCATGTAGCTGGAACTGCTACTCACATAGGATACTATTTTGTATATTATTGTTTTTAACTATTTTGTACACTCTTGTCCTGTATTACCCCATATTCAGGCTTTCATTGAATCCTATACCTTTTGAGGTGCATAAACTGCTATGCTGTGTGCTCCTGTCCACAGCCATGTACTTATACCACTAAACATCATTAGTGTATATAGACTACTAAGCTATACACAAGACGTTACCAGACCTGCTTGGTCCAAGCCTGAAATGAACAGCCTGCTCCCCTCATGCTCTCTTCTCTATCAGGTCTTGTACAAAAATCACTTCCCAAATAGTTAAACAGCTGAGATTCCTGCCACCCTGCATCTGGTATGCAGGACTAAATGTATTTATCAATCCAGACAATGAAATTCTAATAAATTAAAGGCTATAGAATAAGAAGTTTGAGGTAGACATTATCTGTTGACACACACACACACATATATATATATATATATATATATATATATATATATATATATATATATATATATGGATCTACCTTAGTAGATCGACAAGTTAAAGCGAAAACGAATTCACCGACGCCAAAAGATCGCAAGTCACTTCATCGACGCCAGAAGATCGACAGTGCACAAACACGACATCGCATACACCCGACACATCATACCAACAAACAAAACAAATCCCTATCCAAAACCCACACACAACACAAGCACACCAAAATCCTTAGAAACGAACACTAACCCATAGATACACAACTATCTACAACCCTAACCCAAACCCAAACCCTTACCCTAAGGACCGTCACTATCGTGACACTCACCTAACCAGCCTAACCTAACTCACTTATCCCACCCTTACCCCTACAGACCACCAACATCGCTATGCTGTGTGCTCCTGTCCACAGCCATGTACTTATACCACTAAACATCATTAGTGTATATAGACTACTAAGCTATACACAAGACGTTATCAGACCTGCTTGGTCCAAGCCTGAAATGAACAGCCTGCTCCCCTCGTGCTCTCTTCTCTATCAGGTCTTGTACACAAATCACTTCCCAAACAGTTAAACAGCTGAGATTCCTGCCACCCTGCATCTGGTATGCAGAACTAAATGCATTTATCAATCCAGACAATGAAATTCTAATAAATTAAAGGCTATAGAATAAGAAGTTTGAGGTAGACATTATCTATTGACACACACACACACACATATATATATATATATATATATATATATATATATATATATATATATATATATATATCTATATATAAAAAACATGAAATCAGTATGGCAAAAAATAAATAAGTAAGCAAGACTATGAAGAAAATGCATTATTTGCCATGCTAACATTTTTAATTTATGATCACTAATGCTCTTCACATGCATAATATTTAATACCATGCACATATCATATTTAATTATCTGTACTTATAATTCAGTCTGATTTAATAAAAATACTTACAATATCCAAGCTGTGAAAGTATAAAACTATGTTGCTCAATATTATGGATACTGGTAAGGTCAGCATCTTCCTTTCGACATGCCGACAAGGCTTCCTTCCACATTTTCTCTTCTCTTTTGATTGTGTAACAGTAGCCTGCATATGGAACCCAGTGGTCTGGGCACTTAATATGCTCTGTAGAGTCTGGTATTCAAATAAAACAGAAAAGCATTTATAGAAACAAACCAACTCAAACAGTTTAAGGATAAAGTGCATGCTGTCTGTGTCCTGTCTTGCATAGCTTATCTCAAAAGAGGCAGGCTTTTTAGCAAAATGCAGATAACAGAAAGCATGCACAAATGGATTACATAATATGTCATCACTATATAATGTTAACAAAACATAACTCAAAGTCTTACAATACATGGGTGATATGAAGAAATATGGTTGTCTAGTCTCTTTTGCAAGTGCTATGAATGTCACAACATTGAAACAGTATCTTCGCCTAACCACAAAATTCAATCACATTACTGTTATTTTCCTACCAGGGTTGTAGCCAGAAATCGACATTTTTTACTCAAACTTAATGTTGTGCCTGCATGACCCACCTATCATTTTAAAAATATACTCAACCCTCAAAATGCTACCCCCAGATATATAGGAAGTGGATACGTTATTTCAGCTGTTACCATTTATACCCTCACAAAGCTATTTTTAAAAGTGCATTCCTTTCACACAAGCATTCTCTGTATACCTCTATACTGTAAATATTTGTTTGCACAATTTTACACATTCTTTGCTTTTTGAGAGTTGAAGTTTCCAAGAGATGCTCAGAAAAAATGTACTTATTTGAGTACACTGAGTATGCCTAACCACTCCCTTGTTTCGTACTAAATGTGATATAAAAAAGATGTTCCTATTCGCCTCACAGCAACAGGTTCTCCCATTCGATTCCCAGCTGGAGCACCTTTTGTGTGGAGTCTGCATGTCCTCCCCGCAGTCAAGTGATGTTTAAAGACATGCAGGTAGGTGCATGTCTGAATGGGTGTGCCTTTTTTGATGGTTGGGCATCAGGCTGGCAACTCGGCACCGTAAAAACTCCATTGTCAATCATTGACAGACCAGAGTTCTGCTGTGACGACTTCTAACTGGGAAAAGCCAAAAGACATCAGTATAAAGGCTAATTATTGCTTGCAAACATAAGCAGATAGACTAATAACCAACCAAAACTGCACAGTGTTGCACAATGGTGTTCTGTTCTAGCCAGGCATTGCATTTTAGCAGAAATGCTTTGTATACTGCTATCATGAAAAAAGCACTCGTCAGCTTTCTACAAAAGTATTTCATTAATGATTATATATTTCAGGGATGAAGAACATTCTCAGCTAGAGTACCAAAGATACAAGATGTCTACACTTCTAAAATGTTTTAGTGCTTGGGGATGCTTCATAAATATAAATAGATTGTGAGGAAGTACGTATGTGTTCATGTGTGTATGCATTATATATATCTGAGTTTGTTCTTATGTATGCAATATTTTCAGTAAGTGTGACTGTGTGCATTTTTTATTAGTGTTTTCATATATGTTTTCACATGCTGGCAGAATTTTGAGGTGCTAGAACATACAGTTATGCAGGAATCTTCTACTGTGAATGTACTGCAATATTTAAATTTTTGAAAACTGGTAAGCCAGAATTTTATGGGATCATTGAGGGAAATATTTAATTACAGATGTAAAGGGGAAAAATAAATGTTTCCCATGACATTGCAAGGAACTAAATCTGAATCAATATATGAAGCTTAAAATAAACACACAGATAATACGTTCTTATTGCTCTGAGTTATTATGCAGCAGATTAATTAACTTTCTTCTTTGGCACATTGGCAAGTAGGTAGGCAGGTAGGCCCTGGGTGGCTAATAAAAAACTGAATATAAATGGAGCTATTACCACATTCACTGCCATCAAACCATAGAGGGGTAATAACTTAAACTAGAAATTAAACTTCACTGACAACTATAAAACATGACTTGAATTATTCTCCTTCAGTTTTAAAATGTGTGTTTGTGTGTGTGTGTGTGTGTGTGTGTGTGTGTGTGTGTGCGCGCACATGTGTGTGTGTGTGTGTGTGTGTGTGTGTGTGTGTGTGTGTGTGTGTGTGTGTGTGTGTGTGTGTGTGTGTGTGTGCGCGTGCTCATATGTGTGGCCGGGTTTCTTAGTATTCAGCCATTATAACTGATATAGCAAATGATACATGTCTCATTGCCTTACTTGTATATAGCAAGTCTAGTGACATCACTTTATCAAAGGATTGCTAAAACGCATGGACATGGCTAATAACTGGCAGATGGATGGTGTACTAAAATCCACAATGAGAATAAAAAATAAATAAATAGTACTTTACATTAACCATCATAATTAACAACTGTATTGGTCATGTATCTGACAGGACTTTTGAGGTTGGAGATGTCAGGTCGGTAGCTGGTTGTTATCAGGCACCAACAAGAATCTGGTTAGAAACAATTTGGAAACAGGCAAATAATCCACAACTGGCCACAGTATAAAAAGTTTAATATAAAATAGCACCTAAGACACTCTAGCACCTCAGCTCACAGCCTTCCAAGAATAATATTACTCCTGGAAGGCTGTGAGCCGAGGCGCTAGATTGTTTTAGGTGCTGTTTTATATTAAACTTTTGTTACTGTGGCCGGTTGTGAATTACCAACAAGAATCTGACTGGTCTTCTCACATGACTCAGTATGATCCTTATTAATGAAAATGTGTACTCAATAGTGACAGGTAGCTCAAAAGGAAGATAGCAGTCCAAAACCTACATTCCTCATACAGGCATAGATAATAAAAAGGGAAGATTGACATGCTGCAGTCGTAAGTTGGCAGTCCTTTTAATTTTTAACTTCAACTTGTAAGCATTTGAACATTAGCACCCAGAAAGCTTAAGTTTGAAATTCAACCAATTCTGTGTCAAATCCCTTAAAGTTCATCAACTGAAAGTAATGCCGCACTATGCAACATTTTATGTTGTTACCAGGGATTATAAATAAAAATGGGCCCTTTGTTAGAAAAGTTCTGGAATCTTATAAAATAAGCTAGTTATCTTATATTCCAGCACTCACAATAAAATTATACCCCACAAGACTAACAATCCTCTGTTAGTACTCACAAAAACTCTTAACTGCTAGTGAAGTTCTATGATGCAACTCAATTCTATATTTCAAAAACATTTCCTCTCCAAGCACTCAAATGAATGTCCTCTAATAATCCAATCAATGACTACTCTTACCACCCTCATAAAAAAACTATAATTTACTTCCCTTTAGCACCGTCATTAATGCTTTTCTAAACTTACGTTCCTTTACTTACTCTTCAATTATCCATATGCTAAGAGATAGATAATGTTTCTATCTACCTCTTAATCAGACCACACACAGTGATTGCATTACAACTATTACTACTTCTATCTCTCTCCATTCTAGCACATGTAGCATCCTATCTATATCCAATATCCACACCCCAAGACCATAACCATAATACAAAACTCTCCTACCATAACCGCTCCCATGTTGTCATCTCTCCATATCTATGTTAGCCTATGTATATCCATCTAGTTACCCACACCTGTCTAAAATAGCAACAATTCATACTTTATCATAACTCTTGGCCTACCGCCCATGCAAAAAAAAATCTATCTATACCAATGCATGTGCAGGTCAATAAAATTAAGCAGCGACATCACCCAAATCCTGGCCCTGACTCATCCTAGCCCTACATTCAGTAATGCTCCTCACATTAGTATGATTCTTACACAAACTAATCCTCAGCCAAACCCTGGTTTCCATTTACATAGTATCATCATACAAAACATTTATAATGAATTACCCAAGTTGTATACCTTGAAGACTATTCCTTGCCAAGATTTCCTCATAATCCCTAAAACATGCTTAAAATATGATTCAAAAATTAGTAAATACTACCTTCTAGGTAGATGGCTAGATGGATGTGCACAGGCTGACACAGATACAGAGAAAGACAAAAATGACATAATGGTTAAGATCTTCACCTCCCATGCACAAGACACAAGAGCTAATCCTGATTTCTAGACAATGTCTGTGTGAAACTTTCATTTCTCCCTGTGTCTCTGTAGGGTTCCTCACACCTCCTAAAAACAAACTGGGTGTTTCCACCTCAAACACACCCAAGAATGCAATTGTAAGCAGTAGCACAGACACTAGATGGTGCCTATTTATGGATCATTTGTATAGATCAAGCACTTTGGGCATCATCTGTGGTGCACAGTATCTACTGTATAGGAAAACATGGATCACAAGCTGTGCACTGTGTCATGCCTAGCCACTTAATGGTGTAAAAATTATCTCTTGGTGTTTCAGTTGTGTTGACTAATGTCACCCAATGGACATGCGTATTTGCCAGTGATAAGCAGGTTGAGGAACCAGCATCCTACAGCCTAAGCCAGTGACCCAAGCTAAAGGTTTTAAGGCATATATGTGCCTCTACTGGCATGTGTGTGCCCACCATAAAGCCCAACAGCCTTGGGTCAGTAAGCTACTAGTTGGCCACTGACCAGTTGCCCAGCCTAGTTACCTGGGATAGCCCTGTTGAGCAAAAGCTTGACATAAAACCAGTCAACCTACCAAACATGAACCAAGAATTGCTATTCTCGTTATAGGTGCACTGACAGGATGCAGCTTGGAAGCTGATGATATGATGGTAAGAAGGAGGCCGGACATCCTCTGTATCCCAGAGACAAGATGGAAGGGCAGTGCAGCAAAGCTACTTGGCTTGGGTACCAGATTCTACTACTCAAGAAGAGGATGGACTAGAAAGAGAGGATTCAGAAGACAATAAGGGTTGTCATCAGAATTAGTGACAGTTTCATGACAATCAGACAGTTGTAAGGATAAAGCATTATTCATAATTTCAGCATATGCCCCACACCAGGGCTGTAATAGCTAGGATAAGAGTACATTCAGGCAGCAGTTGCAGGACCTACCAGATGAAGTAGGATAACATGAGTTGATGCTGATAATGGATGACATGAATGCACATATTAGGACAGAGGGAATGGGATATGAAGACTGCCTGTGTCCACAAGGAAGGAGAGGTTATTCTAGGCTTCTGCATTGAAAATAGCTTGAAGATTGTCATTAAATGGTTCAGTAAGACAGACAGTCACAAGATTATATACAAGAGAGGCCAACATGCAACTCAGGTAGACTTT
Source organism: Protopterus annectens (assembly GCF_019279795.1). NCBI lineage: Eukaryota > Metazoa > Chordata > Ceratodontiformes > Protopteridae > Protopterus > Protopterus annectens. Next base: position 120,352,965 of record NC_056731.1, on the reverse strand, counting down.
CTCCTAGTAAGGAAATGGCACTGGGGTAGAATCAGCAGTTGCACAGTGGAACAGTTGGCCTACAGCATAAAATATTGGTTGCTACAATCAGTTGCAAGCAGTGGTCAGAGAAGGCTCTAAAGTCAACAGAGACAAGGTGGAAGACATGGAAATTGAGTGGAAAAAAACAGAAGTGTTCAAGGAAATACTTAAGGCTTCAGCACCTCAAGAAGAAGAGGAAATAGATGAAGTTAAAGAACAATAGCAATACCTCAAAACAGGATGTATGAGGACTAAGCAACAGATATGTGGCCAGTCCAGCAATGGAAATAAGGTACATAAGGGAAACTGGCAGTGAAATGCAGAAATCCAGGAAGTCATCAAAAGGAAGAAAAAGTACAGGAAAAAGTAGAAGATAGTAGATGATAGACCAGGGTAAGAAGGAATACTGGTTGGCAAACAAAGATGATAAGTCACCAGTTGCAGTAGCAACAAATAAGGCATCAGAAGCACTCTACTAGTTACTTGCAAAGGATTCAGCAGATGGTACATAGAACATTTACCAAGGTGCAAGGCAACAATGGAAAGATAAGTAAGATAGCTAGCAACGGGTCTATATCATATATTCGAAATTCCAAAATATCGAACACCATAAGTTTGAACTTGGAATTTCGAGTATTGATAACATTGGATGCTCAGAACAGCAATTTTTTTCCCAGGGAAAAAATTTGCTGTTCTGAGAAACATACACACAATACAAACACCAAAATAAATAAACCACACACATACAGTTAACAAAACTCAACCCCACACTAAACTATACATGCATTACTAACTATCCACTTACCTTAACCCACACCCTAATCCTAAGGTCCGTAGCTACTATTGCACACATTCCCTAGGAATCTATACACAAACAAACTAATTAATACACACACATACAGTTAAAAAAACACATCCCTACACTACACCATACATACATTACTAACTATCCACTTACCTTAACCCACACCCTAACCCTAAGTTCTGTAACTTTCGCACCACAATGGAGGAAATAGTGAATCCATGAAACGGCCCACAGAAATCTTGCCCTAGGTAAGATTTAGGTTCATAGGTTCATAGGTTAAGGCCCTAAGGCATTTATAAGCCTACAATGTTTCAGTGTTCCAGGGCTTCGCTATTTTCACCATTCAGTGTTTTGGGTTCAATATTTTAACTTTTCAGTCTTCGAAGTTATGATATAGTCCCACTAGCAACAACTTGCTCACTGGTCCACAGTACATCAAAGGCAGGTGGAAGGAGTATTTCCAACAACTTCTGAATAAAGGAAACCCTACAGAAGCTGCACTGCCCAAGACACAGCCTATGATAAGAGAGGAGCACACCCTAGAAGAAATAAGAACAGTGCTAAGAAAAATGAAGTCAGGTCAAGCTGCAGGCTCAAGGGAGGTCATGGCAGATATGATCAAGATGTTGGGTGAATTAGGGAAGAAATAGCTCCAGAGGGTCTTCATAGCAGTATGGAGAAAAAGATATATCTCAAATAACTGGAGAATAAGCATTCTAATGTCAGTGTACAAGAACAAAAGGTGCATTTACAACTGTGGGTATCATTGCATAAATGTTCTGGAGAAGGTGACTGATAAATGAATATGCAGAGTAGTAGAAATAAGATGGAAGATGAACAATCTGAATTCCGTTCAGGGTGCGGCACAACTGCACTGATGTTTGCTGTGAGCCAGATAGGCATGAGGAAAGTCCAACTGGCCATTCCTAGACTTGGAGAAAAGCATATGACAAGGTCCTAAGAAAGATGATTTGGGTCATCCTGTGATGGGTCAAAGTCTGAGAAACATGGGTAGAATTAGTGTAGGCTATGTATAAGGACCCAGTTACATGAATATAAACACAGTTATGACTCACAGAGGGGTTCCCAGTGGGAGTTGGTGTGCACCAGAGTTCAGATCTGAGCCCCTGTCTGTCCGTACTCGTGATAGGCTACATTAGCAAACAGGCCAGAGGAGACAGAGCAGCAAAGCTCTGGTATGCATAGAACGTGGAATTAGAGTCAGGATCTGAACAAGAACTTCAGCAAATGATAGAGGAATGGAATGCAATGCTGAAGATAATAGGGATGAAAGTGAATTTAAATAAGGCATTTGAAATGGGAGAAATCAGAAGAAACTGAGAAAAATAGGAAAACAGTGGAACATGTTAACAGCTTCAAGTATCTGGGAGGGTGGCTGAGGAGAAGAAAATTCTGAATGAAGAAGTCAAAAGTAGAATCATAGGGGCTGCAACCAACTGGCACAGATTGTCAGAGGTAGTTTGTGACAAAAGAATGTCACGGAAACTGAAAAATAAGGTGTGCAAAACAGTGGTGTAACTATACTATTATGTGGTACAGAAACCTGGGCAGTGAAGGTAGAGCAGTTGAGGGTACTAGACGTGAAGGCAATGAAGTGCCTGAGATGGGTGATAGGATGCACAATGGGGAACAAATGAAGAACTGAAGACATAAGAGAAGAAACTCAATTAGCTCCAGTTGCAGGGAAGGTCAAAGAGATCAGATTGCAGTGGTTCCAACACATGTGCAGGAAACAGAAGACAAGCTGGTAAAGAAGATTTGGGACTGACAGGAAGAAGACAAGAAGAAACAAGGGCATCCAGCAAAGAGGTGGCTGACATTTGTCAGAGAAAGTCTGTGACAGTCAGGTATGACTGTTGAAGAAGGAAGGAGAGTAGTACTGAATCGAGAGAGATGGCAACAGTTGGCCTGACACCCTTACCCCTTGTCGAAAAAAATGGACGAAAGGGTGTTGATGATTATGATTATTGACTTATGGGTACAGCATTATAAGACAAGATGGGATCAGAAATAACAGCTGGCAGACTGCTAACGATATACTAGCATAGTGTTGAGATTTCTCTATTTCTTCAAACGATTCCATCTTTTTTAATTCTGAAATTCTGAAAAAACTACTCAAAACAAATAACCACAAAAATAGTCATCCTAGCAATCTATTTAGCAATAAGTAATAATATTACCATGTTTGAAGAGATCCAGTGTTGGATCTGTTCTAAAATCCCATATGAAGCCATCATATTAGGTGACACTAATATTGACTAACAAACAATAAACTCCAGCAATCCAATTAATAATATCCAATTTTATAAATTTACCCAATTCATCACTACGCCAGCTAGGTACAACAAGGCTACTGCTAGGCTATCCATTATGGACTGGATACTAACATCCTGTCCTGATAAAATATCTTTATATGGCACTGTCCCAGATAGTCTAAGTAGCTCTCTATTTATCTATGCAGTCAGGCAACAAAGCAGCAACCCGAGAACTCACCACTACGTCCTGTTTAGAAAAATACCCGCCTTCCATAAATAACCTTCCATAAACATACTTAATCAATGCAACTTGGAATCACTTAGGACCCTCCCTTTAGATGATGCTGTAATGCAGTTTAGCACATTCTTCCTAAGCATCCTAGACCCCCATGTTCCCCTTAGATCAGAGAGTGAAAATAAAATCCAGCTATATGGCTCTCCTTAGAATTAAGACAAATCATAAAACTGAGAGACAAATCTTGGAAAAAACTGGAGCAAAAAAAATAAAACAAATAAGACAACTAAGAGACAAAGTTAAATATCTCACCACTAAAGATTAGAAACTTTATTACTGTACACTCAAAACCATATACTCTAATAACCCTAAATTATTCTGGGCATCTAATAATAAGCTACTAAATCCAGCAGAGGTCACATAACCTATATCAAAAACACCAAACCCACATGATAGCATTGACAATCAGTTTAATACCCACTTTATTAACACAGTCATATCTTTCATTGGTGACACATTCAAACACTCATAGTCCCTCATTGGTCTAATAACTTTCTTGACCATTTCTCTAATCAACCTGTTACAATTGCCATGATCAAAATACCGGTCCACAAACTAAAACCCACTACCAATGCCCCAGACAATCTGCCAGGTGAATATCTTAAAATAGCAGCAGAAGCAATTTCCTATCCCATATCAATCCTAATAAATATATCCCTGGGCAATCATGCTGTCCCATCAATTTGGAAAAATAATTCATCATACCCTTTAGAAAGGAGGTACATCCATTGAGCCATCCAATTACAGGCCAATAGTTACATTGTCACCCTTATCCAAACTACTAGAGAAATGTATACACAAAAAAATAATAATCCGCTATCTGAAAAACAGCTTCTGTCCCCTGCATAGCATGGTTTTAAACCCCATCATAGCAGTACTACTGCTCTACTGAACTTTACTACAACCATATAAAAATGAAGGTAATCTAGTTTCTGCACTTTTCTTAGACCTATCTGTATCTTTTGATTCTTTGTCCCACCTGAAACTTCTTCAAATCTGTACTCCGTGGGCCTAGCCATACCTTTCCTATGTTGGTTTAATACATATCTATTAAACAGAGAACAAGCTGTAAAATGGCAAACTGACATCTTTTCTTTCCTCCCCATAAACACAAAAGTTCCACAAGGATCTCTTCTGGGCCCCGTACTTCTTAACATTTTCATTAATGACCTTCATACAGCTGCTAAACAAGCTATTATAGTCCAATATGCAGAAAAGTCTTTATTGTTTTGCTGTGCTAGCAACTATGACAAAACTATACAATCTCATAAAATAATCATTCTCCTCTGTTCTGTCATGGTTAGCTAGCTCCCAACTCCTCCATAACCACTTGCATCACCCCCAACAAAAATAATCTAATGCTCTTTACTTCCAAACAATTGTCTACACAAAAAGCATCTTTTGTCTTAACTTCCTCCAACACCACCAGGATCAAACAGGAAAGATAAACAAAATTACTAGGCACCATCATAGACAAACAGCTGAAACTAGGCATCCATATATCACAAGCTGCAAACAATAAATAAATAACTTGGATCCCTATACAGATCTAAAACATACCACACTGACACAGTAAGAAAACATATAGCCATGACTTTCGCACTGCCATCTCTCCTACATGCCACACCCACCTTTAGTAACCTTCAAGTCTCACTGTTAAATAAATGGAGCAATGTTACAAATAAAATAGAAAAATGTGCCACCAACCTATACAGTAGCATAGCTAGGGTGGGGCAAGAGGGGCAACTAACCCAGTCGGAAAGTTTTTGGGGGGTGATCAGCCAATCTGGATCTCTCTTTAATGCAATACCAGCTTTTAAAAGCCGGTATTGCATTTGCAGTCAACCCTGAGTGCTGTAGCCCTTTGTGTGTGGTCTAAATTGTAAAAACTGCTTACTATGCTGTAGCAAGCAGTTTGCTACAGTTCAAAAGAAGGATTTGTTTTTTTTTTGTTTGGTTTGTTTTTTTTTTTAATAAAATGTGCTGAAGGAGGGACGGGGAGAGGGCACAGAACTGTGAGCAGAATGGCTGGGGCGGGGGGGCATTTCTTGTAACTGGCCACCTGGTATGTGTGCTGATAAAAGGAATGAACATTTTTTTTTCCTTCAGTGGAAGAGCTACGGGACATGGATTTAACTGTAATAAGGTAATCATTACAATATAGCAACTGGCTTATTACAATACTTTTTATTTTCTTAAATGGAAGAGCTGGCTGCATGGATCTAATTGTAACAAGTTGAACTCTACAATGTTGTTATTAGTTTATTACAGTAAAGTTTTTTTTGTTTTTGCTCTTTAGTGGCAGAGCTGGTGGGGTCATGGATCTAATTGTGATAAGTAGAGATCAGCTTATTATAGTAAAGTGCTTTTTTTCTTTTGTTCTTAACTTGTAGAGCTGAGGGGATAGGGTGCTGATTCATGGTGCTGGCACAGGGCACTGGTTGAGACAGCTATGCTTCTGAACTTGTACTTCAGGGGACACCACTGTCTGCCTCTCAAAAAGCTAAAATGGTTTGAACTGCCACATTACTTAACACACACTCAACTCACAACAGCACACAGACTTCTCCATAAGGCCAAAAACCATGCAACCTTAAAGAACATCATTCAGTCATACTCCCCAGAATGAGTTTTACATTCCAGAGATAAATCATTTCTCACTATCACCAAAATATACAATAGTACAGGATATTGTCTGTATTCAGCTGATATTGCTAAAGCTTGGGCCCACATCCCATTAGCATGAAAATCAATTTAAGAGTTAAGCTGTTTCCAAAAAACAAGTAAAATCTCATATGATGCAGAAATGGCTCTGCTTCTGTATTCCTATATGCTAGCTCTGTAACTTCCATCTATTTTTTACAACAGACTGGCTTCACCACTAATATAACTTATCCAACCTACTCCCAAAGCCAGTTGCTCTCCGTACTTTACATTCTCTCTTGTATAGCACTTCCTAAGCTCCTTTCACTGCTCCCACCCACTCCCACAGCTCCACTAGTACCACCTCTCTATTCCCACCCACTCTTCCTATTCACTGTCTTTCCATTTTCACCAGCTAGTGCTATCTGTCTCACATCCACTCCTTCTCCTCACCTTCGCTTCTACCTGCAGTCCATTTCCTATACTTCCTAATACAAGCCACTTACTTGTTACCTGCCAATCCACTAATATAATTGTGAAGATTCTACAATTATAATTGCAACAAAAATGGCACTCTGTACCTTTAATACTTAGAGCTCTTGTACTGTACCCTTTCCTTTCCTCCACTCTGTCTTCTCTCTCTCTCTGTCTCTCTCTCTCTCTCTTTCCTTTTCACTGAACCTCTCATGGATACATCAGGCAAAACCACATCACCTACAATCTTGTTTTTTCTCTTTCTCAAAAATCTGGGACTTTAAGTACTATCCACTGAAATGATGCCTCTAGGAGGACTGTCATTGCTTCTTTTTACCAGAAATGCATGGTTTATGCTCTATACGTTACTTGTTTTTGTTTTTCCCTTTCCCTCTTACATCACCAAATGGAAAAAAAAAACTAATGGAAAACTGACTTGGAGTCATAAGGTCACCTTGTATATAAGATAATATGATGCTATATAGATATTGTGATATGCTTTGTAAATGTATAAGCACTGATTAACTATTCATGTACTCTGCAAATGTATGCACACAGTTTAAAATATCATGTACTCTCTAAATACCCATTTACTGATTGTACACTGTCATTCTATGTGTAATCTTGAAAATTTCTATAAAAAATGTGAGGAGCTTTTCCTCCCTGGCTACAGCTGAAAAGATTTTAAGTTCTGCTTTGCTATTTTTTTTCATACTGCAATCAAGGGGTTTGCCTCCTACATTGAATTTTATGGGGAGAACAACTGACTGTGGTGACATTTACTGTAGTATTATCTTTTGGCTAACTTTCTGTGATCAGTGTGATTCCCTACTTTTCTGAATATCTTCGGCAAAGGGCAATAGATTGTCTTTTGTAAGGAAGTACCAATGATAACTATTAGTGCAGTCACCCACAATGTAGGAGTAGATTGTTTAGTGCTTTTGTTTAGACTCAGAACTGCACTATCACAGTTCCAAGACTTATTTTTAGCTGCTGCCGTGGAGTTTGTCATCTGCAACTGCCAGCACATAGATAGTTTAGAAGTTTTCTTTTTTTGTCCCTGAATAGTCATTGTTCTGCCCTTTTACCTTGTTTTCTACAGATAACAGAAGTCTAAGATGTAGATTCCCTATCCCAAACTATAGGATATAAAAAATAATGTAACAAACACTAGAAGGAAACAATGTGATATTTCACAAAAAAGTACTCTAGTTCAAAATAAACAATAACAACTGTTTCAGAAAGCAAACAAGAGTACCTTAAAGTGAACTTTCCTTAAGTGACATTATTCAGGCGGGATTAAAGGGAAGCAAAAGCACTTTGTGATATGGAAACTGAAGAAAACTTAATTTAATTATGAACTAAAACTAAACAGTAGCCATTAAATGAGGTGATTCTACCTGAACAGCTGGTTAAAGAGGGGGGCTAAAAACATTTTTAGTTTTTATGAAGTTAAGGACTAGAGATGCATAGTATTCAGTAAAACCCTGTTCTGAGATTAAAAATGCATGTAATCTGTGAAGATAAAGGAGAGGAATTTCACTAATTGTCTGATAAGTTCACCTAACCGTAAGCACTATTACAAGTTATAAGTGTAGGCTTGATCCTTTTTCAAATGTCCAAAGTGGGACATTTTTTGTAGAAAGGTGAGATTTTATGGGACAAACATGCCCATGGCCAGTGCAAAGGATAGAACTTCCCTTTTTTGTCAAAATAAAAGTTTATTCTTGTAGCATTTGAGCTGTTTGTTCTATTTCTTATAACAATATGGTGTTTGAACTGGTTTATGCAACTATTAAAGAAAACTTATGAAATATTTTTTGTCCTTAAATATCAGGACATTTGCCATTTTTTAGTTTTTTTTTTTCCTGCAGGACCCAACTGCCCAAAGAGAGACTGTCCCTTGCAAAGCGGGACAAGTGGTAACCCTACATAAGTGTGAAGGCATTCAGTCAAGTGACTGTTCTCTATGACCTACAAATTATACTAAAAATGGGAGAAGTATGTTTGGAAATTTCCAGAGAAGACTGGTAAAGGAGGAAATTTGAAGAAACGTAAATGATACTGAATGCAAAATTGAATGCAAACTGTAGAATGTATTGTGGCCAGTTTTTAGCAAACCCTTATTATAGTCACATGTTAACTGCCAAACCTGCAATGAGATAAGCAGACAAATAAAGTAGAGGTACCACTACTTCAGCAGAATAAAACATTTTTTAAACATTTAACATTGTGTTAAGTAGAGGTGTCAAATACTTTGATATTAAGCAGATGTTTCTGTTTCCTTGAAATATGCTGGTTCTTGGTCTGAGGAAGTTATAGCCCCACCAGAATTTGAACTCAGATTATAGTCCTCCTTCTAAATATAGAATTTCATGGTGGTGTGAGGGTGAAATAGTCAAAATGTCAGAGACACAGTAAAAAGAATTACTATTCTTTAACAGGTAGCTTCACACCTCTCAAACTCTTAGAAGAAAATCCGGACAAAGCTTGACATTATGGGGGACAAAGGTCCAAAAATAGGGACACATTTTAAATATTGCTCTCATAAACTTATAAAGTTGCTAAAATAACAGGATTTAAGTTAGCATGCATTTTCTGAAGGATATGAAATTTGAAATTCAAATGCATGTCATTATTGATTACTTTAATCCATAGATCATCCCATTGATTTGTCAGAATAAAACACAAATATTATGGGGAACAGAACAAAAATACGAGGTAAACATCTGGACATTCTGGAAAGTTGAGAGGTTTGGGTAGCTTACTATCACTCTTTAAGGATAACAGTGTCAGTTTCTTGATGACGACTGCAAAGAGGCAGATCTTATTCTGTATCGCCTGTGTATAATGCAGGCTTTACTTAAAGGTTTCTCTGAACAGCAGAAGTACGTATTCCATTTTGTAAAAAAAAGACTCCTTTTCCAGTTATAGCCTTTTTCCTAGATGCTTTTTATCCCACTACCTGCTGACCACCATGTTATGTGCTATTGGACTCTAGAACACTTGTTCCCTAATGGTGAGTGATATACAACCTCACTAGGATGAGAGACATTATATGGGCATTCATTCAGGAAGACAAAGAAGAATTTGTGCTCTCATCAGTTTACCAGCATTGACAGCAGTTGTGTAAGTCCCTAATGCTGCCCATGGTTGGGGTAGGGGTGGGGGGATTGGGCTATTTGTGTCACTACAGGGTTTCACAATACCCTCTCCCTACAAGTACATGCCACAATCATGCAGCAATGTGGGTTACCATTAAGCAGTGGCTGGGTGAGCTGCAAACCCACCACAAATATGCCTCTGTAATGCTACCCCTATTGCAGGGATTGTAACTGTACTCATCTTGCTCTGCCACATTCCTCCAGAATGGACATGTCCATCCAACTGAACTACCAGGGTCAGACTCTGGGCTTTATTGCTCCATGCCTCTGACACTTATTCCAGTTGCTTTTTTAACCTTGGGGCACAAATACCTGAAGTACCTCCAAAAGGGTTGCAGCTGTTAAGTTAATTTGATTATCAGGCATTGGAATATATTTGCTTAGTGATATAGAATAGAGTCTAATATGATACAAGATAGCTCATGGAATGGGGTGTCTGACCAAGTTATACTGCAGTTAGAAAGACATGTGGTGATGCTTGATATAAAGTCAATAAAGACGCTCTTTGTTACTCTGCAGTTTTTACTTTTTTTGTTTGGTTTTGTTTTATTTGCCTCTACTGTCTATTGATCATCAAACTCTTCATAAGCAAGCAGCCCATTCTTTCCCCATCACCAGGTAAAGAATCAGCTAGAAGCAGCCATCTTTAACACAGTGTTGAGGGATGGCTTGAGATTTTCTTTTCCTCTGTTATGCAATAACTTCCACACATGAACTTGATAAAGTACTGGAGAGGGTTCTGCAATGGACTGAAGGTTTAGGATAGCTTCTCATTTCTGCAAGAGGTATTTATTCAACACAGCCTTTTTCCTTCTCCAAAAACATGGGCAATGATTTCTTTGGTCTCTATCAAGGAGATCTCACCAGTCAATGTGCCCTCAACTGCATGCTGCCCTCCTCACCCTCCACAGGAGATGCAAATTGGCCTCAAGTCTTCACCCTTTCCCCCATGTTACCTGGCTCCTACTTAAAAATGGGTCACTCAGGTCTCAGTCTGATCTTTGTCTCTCTGTGCCAAGGAGCCAGGCCATTGCCTAATAAAGTTGATTTTGAGGTGTCTTTACTTGAACCAGGCATCACATACTGACTGCTCATCTTCAAGTCTACATTTAATAGACACGGGTAAGGTGAATGATCACAAAATGATAACATCATTTGCATATAACAGTAAAATGATTGAAGGTAGGTTAGTCATAATTTTGTTTGTTAATAAGAAAGTCTGAGATGGTGCAGAACAAATCTTTGAGGTGCTTCAAAAGCAGAGGTGAAAATTCAGAGAAAGTATGTCTGATTTTTCTCTTTGAAATACCTAACAAGTGATTGTGAAACACACAATAGGATTATTGTATCTTGTCATACAGAGTCCTGATCAACAAAGGCCAATAAACAAGGTAAGAGGCCAAAGGACTTAAAGAGTCTAAGTAGACAATACTTTTTTTAAGTGCGCTTTAGCCACACTACATAAGGAGTCTTCTAAGACCTACAGACCCTACAGAGTAATATAACACTTCTATATGTTGCATAAAACCACAATAGTGGCTACAAAATTTGTCAAGGTTATTTTCAAATTTGTTGCTCCACCATTTTTTTCTAGAATAGTAGCTAGTCTTGGTAGTAAAGTGACAGGCTTGCAAACTGATAAGAGGGATGCTTCATGGACTATTGAAAATGAAATGACCACTGCCTCTATCAGTATTAATTGAACTTTTGTTTGTTCTACTATCTCTTTGATGTGCAGTGTGTCATGTTAGCTTTTCTGTACCCACATTCAGAAAATCCCAAAATGGCCATTACTTGGTAAGACACCAGTATAGGCATGGGGACATAAGATACAAAAGACAGTGTATGTTACTTGTTCATAGCCTTTCTTGCAAGTGCCAAGCCCCACTCTATCATGATTCATATATCTATATTTTTAATACTACATGGTATGGAACATACTAGGAGTAGAGTCTGGAGTCTTAGTTTTTTCTTTAGCAAAGAACAGTTTCACAAGTATGTCAGACAGCATAGCTAAGATAGTCCAGTGTTCAAAGGTAAAGAATCAAACGCATAGCCGCGAAAGGCCCTGAAAGAGTTTGCCACTTAAATATCTATGACCATACACTGTATTCCCTACCCGTCTATCCAGATAGCTTTTAATTAATTTCATTATCCTAATATGAATAAAGTTCCAGTACTGAATATAGTCAAAATATCCAAACTTCGACCATCAAAACGTGTACCACAACCATCAACAATTTGGAATGTTGACAAAGTACTACACATGTGCCAAGCCATAACTTTTGCTCATGCAAAATTGCACTAAAATCAAACAACAAAAACATGATTTTTCATGGGGCAAGCCCCCATTCACCCCTGACTAATTATATATCTGGGAAAAATTGTACTTCTCAACCCCAAGAACTGTAATATACACATGACATAGATATATGTGTGTGTGTGTGTGTGTGTGTGTGTGTGTGTGTGTGTGTGTGTGTGTGTGTGTGTGTGTGTGTGTGTGTGTATGTGTGTGTGCACCTTTTTTGTGTCTCTATATTTTTCCACAAGGATTCTGCTATAAATATTTCCTTTTTATTGAGGGTTCATTTTAATAAAGGATTTAAATAGTTTCTTTGGATGGCCATGGTGGTTCATTCATGATTTATTCACTGTAAATATTTACAATTTGGCTTATTTTAATGGTAAGCAGTAATTGTGATCTTGGTGTACCAGACTTGTATGGCTGGTAACAGTGTGTTATAAATGCATAGAATGGGGAGCAGCTATCACTAACCCCTCAAAGAAAGCCTGCACAAGCATGTGTGTGCAAAATACTCGTGCAACATTTACTTATCTATGTTCTCATTATTGTTTTCTTCTTTGTGAATGATTTCACCTGGGCACTTCTTGCAATGGTCAGTTGTGATCAGTGTACCACCACGATAATGAAATGTAAAATAAAATAACAATAAAATTAATGTTGGTAAGATATCATTAGAATGGACTAGGCTGGAAGCAATGTGAAAAAGATACTGTGGAGTTAGTGATTATACCCCTGCTCTTCACCTGGTCAGTATAGTTAGTTGTGCCCCAGTGCTGAAATCAGATCAAGGCTAAAAGCAGCTAGTCAACTCAGGAGGAACAGAGCATGCAGTATGTCATGGAACAACCAAGTAGCCATGCACCAGTTAGTGCAGATCGGAAGATGACTGAAAGCAGCATGTAGAGCGAGCTGTTACATGCTGGAACAGGTTATCAGCAAGTGGTGTATACAACTAAGGTGCAGCATATTACAGGCTACTGCTGCCACGTTCAGTCATCTGGACAATTATTAGATACATAAAAGGATATGAAATGAAGTATAGGGCAGTAGAAAAGGGGGAGCAATATAGCAAGTAGAAGTATACACAGATGGGAAGCAGAAATAAAAGGGCGTGGAGAGAAGTAAAGCATTGTTTTATTTATTTCTTTTAGGGCTAGGCATTCCTTTTCGTGATATACAGAGGAGGGATGAATGAAAGATGGAAAGGAGTCAGGGAGAGGAAAGGTAAAGGTCTGTAAGCAGCAGGACACAAAAATATAAAACAGTGCAGACAAACAGGGGTGAATGTCCACACAAAAGGACAGAGTTAGCTAGGGAAGAGCCGAGACAAACAAAGGGTGGACACATGGTGATAGGGAGGAGTGGACAATAACTAAAGTGTAAGTTTTGGCAAAATAGGATGGTGACATGCCTGGTTGGGGATAGGGTGGAAAACAGGCTGCACACATACCTCTCAACCTCTTAGTTCAAGAAATCTGGGCAAAGCCTACAATAATGCGGGGAAAAAGGCCCAAAAATAAGGACATATTTTAAATATTGCTCTTATAAACTTAAAAAAGGTGCCAGTATATAACAGGTTTTCTGTCAGCATGCATTTTCTGAAGGATATTAAGTCCGAAGCTCAAAGGTCTGTCATTATTTAGTGACTTGAAATTTCAGTGATTTGTCAGAAAACCACAAATTTTATGAGGAACAAACCATGAATATGAGGCAATAATCTGGAAACTCTGCAAAAATCTGGACAGTTGAGATTTATGGCTCCATATACTGGTTACCAACTAACCCAGGAGGGTGTCAGTTTAACACAAAAGACACTTCAAATGTCTGAGGGAGACCAGTGCCAGGGCTTGATAACTGGAGCCTGCCAGTCAAGCACATCTGAAATTTCCTTTAGGTGGAGAATAGTGACCATGACCCAGTGGGCCACTACACTGTCAACAGTCTCCCACACCTCCTGTGGACTTATGGCTAGGATGCAATGGAAGTTCATGCCAGACTACTTTCCCTGGAGAAGCTGAAACCCCCTACTGAGGTACTTCCCACCCTCTCTCCTGTCACAGCCTCAGCTACAGGGCAGGGAACTGGTTACAGCTGATATGACTACAGATTCCTGACCTGTATGAGAAAGAAATGATGTGAAAGATAACACTGGTGATGATATCCTATAAATGACACAAGTGATAGGACAACTTAGTAGGTATATACCACACTGCTCTGCAAATCTCAGCTGTTTCCTATGGCAGCCAACATGGTCTTTCTCCCACTATGCAAATATGGAAAAACACAAGGAACAAAACAGCCATCTCACACAGATTTAGGCAGAATATACAGACAGTGTAAAACTACATTCCCATACAAACATGCATAATAGCAGAAACACTGAAACAAACCAACAACTAGAAAATTAAGCTGCAATCCTATATGCATATGTATAACAGCAGATGCACATAAGTGTCCCCATGGTTTCATGACAGGACTACAGCCTCTTACACATATGCAAGATAGCAGAAGCTTGACATGTTGCCCTCAGCCACACAAATGAGCAGCTAGACAGTATTCTAGTGTAAGCAACAGTGCTACAGCAGACAGATAAGTCTTTCACAACAGTCACAGCCCCCATATTAGTCTGCCTTGTTTGCTTGGCATCTGTAAGAGGAAGTAGAATTTATTATGATCACAGTTCTAAATGATAGAATAAATGTTAAAAGTATACATTTAAAAAGCCTGCACTAATTACTGCAAATACCTACTATACCATTCACATCCTTCCTCTCCAAACTCCATTTCCCATTATTGCAGATCTTCAGGGTGGTGGTACTGCAAGCAAGCAGTTTTGGGGGTGACAGTAACCTCATTAAGCAGTTCAACCATGATTAGAGCAGGAAAATACCTAATGAAATGGACCGTGATATAGTCCTAGCTGCCATTCCATAAATGGGCTATACAGCAGGTAGAGCATTATCTTGGTCTGTTTTGCATGCCGGGCAGGTATTTCCAGGGGCAATATTACCGATGGCCATTTCCATGAATATTCTGTAAAACAAGATGGGTGTCCTGAACCCATTGAGTAAGGTAAGCCAATCCACCTGTATTTTCCTTTGAGCTTTCATGTGGCAGCCACCCCAGCTGTATACATGCACATGTCTGTCCTTACCTGTAGTCTGGGGTATCAGGTGGGAACACCAATGTCCATAGCATTGTATATGTGTGGCATTTAATATGTTCCATCCCCTGTCCTTACATGTACTCTTATCTATACCTATGAAAATTCATTGTTTGTATTTGGTAGCCCAATGTTGCAAGCAGTTATCAGCCTACAGTGTGTGTGTGTGTGTGTGTGTGTGTGTGTGTGTGTGTGTGTGTGTGTGTGTGTGTGTGTGTGTGTGTGTGTGTGTGTGTGTGTGTGTGTGTGTGTGTCTGTGTGTGTATATATATATATATATATATATATATATATATATATATATATATATATATATATATATATATATATATATATAGATAACTATATATATATATATATGTATATATATATATATATATATATATATATATATATATATATTTATAGTTCTTGCACTATACAACTAGGTGGCCTGGTGAAATGTTCCTATGCAAGATATAGTGCTATTAACTATTTATTTTCCTTTTGCAGCAATTCTCCCTTTACCATCAGTCTTCCATCCTACCATTCTATTGGCCCATTTGTTCCTTTGGTAACAAAAGCCCTTCAACCCATGGTTTCCCACTAAGTAGAGGGACAAGTTAGCCAGGAATTGTGTCATACTGTCGTTATGTATATGGGGTTTGGGGTTATTCCTTAAGGTCCTACTGTTCCCCTGCACATGCTGTAAAGAATCCAAGGAGGTGGCATGCAGTGAGCTGTCATTATCTATGCATGTACCTCCACATATACATAATCAAGGACCTTTTCACTCTTGTGTGATCCTTCAGATTACACCATAAATTCCACCATGCATATATGCCCAGACACAAGCTACCATGACTGTCAAAGACAGGTCAGCTGTCCCAGATGTGCAAATACACACATGCCCCACATCAGCTTCGACACATGCATGACTTACCAAACAAACTTTGATTCTTTAAGAAGGTACAGTCTTGGCTTCAGCCCTTTATGGCAATAGAGCTGGCTAGCAAGTAGTGATATAGATATCTTGCATGATAAATGTGTGGATTGCTGGACTACCTGGGTACTGTATGGGCACACTGATAATAAGCTCTTTTCTATGGCATACTGCCTAACAGCTGACAAACTGTTGTCCCTTCCTTTTACCATGCTGTTGTCCATGGACACCAGGTAAGGACTTCATTGCCACATGTGTGCAACCTATAGCACCCAGTACTTTGGGGAGGTAGGTGTTGCCATTGATGCCATCCAGGGGGGCTGTTCTCTTTGCTAGTGTTTAGGGGAAAAGATACAGCCATCCATATGTGCAAGCAGTATACTGACAAACACAGTGAGTGCTCTGCAGGATGTCACCTGTGGTGTACACATTGTGTTTGCTGTTTGTCTCGGAAAGATTTCAGCAGCAAGTATGGCAAGAGTTACTCATATTTTAGCATCCACTGGTATGAAAAGGCCATGCATTCCTCCTGATTCTGTTTGTGGGTAATACATATCAACCAATGATAATATAATATCTCTGACCAGATGAAAACAATCTGTCAGATGCTGTCTTTTAGATGGTAGTAAGTAATTTATGGTCTTTACCTTTTTTTTTTTTTCATTTGTATTGTCAAATACTGTGCATTACTATCAGGTACAAGCAATGCTAATTGGTAATAAGTGTCGGTTATATAGAAATAGTCTGAATTCAAAATGACTTCTGTGTAAGGATAAGGCTAAATGTGCTGAAAGTGTGGAGGGTGCAAGATTTGGTACCTTCCACTGTGGACACTGTAGTATGTGCAGTGTGATATGCATGACACAGTCCTTCAGTCACCCTGTTTTGGACTTTAAGTTCTTTCCCAGATTTAGTGCCACATGTGATAGTAATAATCTAGTATATCTTGCCAACTGTAATTGCTGTGATTGCTTCTACGTTGGCAAGACCTCCAGGAGGCTGAGAGACAGGATATATAATCATCTCTATGATATAAAGAACCTGAATTTACAGAATGCCTTGGCAAAGCATGTTGCTGTACATACCTTGCACAGTTTCAGTTTCATGGTTCTACAACTTGTTAAGAATGTAAGAGGGGCTAATTTAAATAACCATCTTGAGTCTGTGGAACTAAAATGGATATTTAGGCTACGAGCCCATATCCATTCTGGATTAAACAACTATGTGAGCATAAAACCTGCACTAGAGGCACGGCCCCTTAAATGAATAACTAAATAACTATGTAGGTAGTATTTGTTGCCTTGCACTTTAAAGTTTTAATTGATCTTAATTAATTGATACTTGCTATTCTATTAATGGACAGGATATCCTATTATTTAAACTGAGTGGTTTGTCTTGTTTTTGAGATCTGATGAAGCGTGATTTATTCACGTGAAAGCGCTTATCCTGTTGTTTTATTTGTGGAATAAATCTGGATTTTAGAGCTCTGGTGGTCCTACCTTGTTGTTTTTATCTGATTATATCTTGTTTCTGGGTTTGGACCTTTGGGCAGCAGTTTGCACTTTTGTATTTATGTAAGTGTTGGTTATGGAATGCTGCTGCTCTGAGCATGGTTGCTTGTTACAACTCTAAAAGTTTCCATGTGGTGTTTGACCTTGTAATGACACTCAACTTGCTGTACACCTAATTTGTTATGACTATGAATCATGACCTGCTTTACAGACACACAGTTACATCTCATTATGCAATGTAGACATTGGCTCCAGGTTTTGGCCACTGCTGATGTGATTCCTCAGCCTCATGAACAAAATTAGAAAAAGGGTGTTGATGATGGCAATGTACATATTAGGCTGTATGCCTTTATATTGTACCTCCATTTGTGTACACTGTTTCTTGCACTGTTTTACAAGGTTCCCCATACCACAACCTGTTACTATCAACTGCAGCCTTTCTACATGCAGCTATATACTGCACAGTGGGATGTTGCTTACTATACATATTCATTATGAGTCAGAGGCTCTGTATATCTGTTTGCATGTGTACATGTGTGTGTATTATATATTTCATGGCCTTTATTCCTAATGCTGATGGTACCATGCAATGTTTATGTACCCAGGCTGTTGCTGTCTATCCATGGCATCATCACTACAGGGTAGATAGGCCTCACTGCACTGTACTGAACAACTGCAGACTGCTGTGCACAATGTCTTGCATTCTTTTTGACCCTCATAGTATGCATATGTCCCTGGTACTGCTTGTTGCTCTGTAAAAATGTAGAATATACTAAGCACGCTCAGTACAATGTACAGTTCTCCTGATATTCACATATGTCATGCTTGACTTGGTGCACAACTCAGTTTAAGAATTTTATGGCTAGTGGCTGAGAAGCCATTCACACCACAAACAGTATGAAGAGCAGACCACATCTATGACTCCAGAATAATCATCTGATTTGTGATACTGCATATCTAAAAGAACCAATGATGTTTTTTATAGATCTTTTCAATGCAATTCAGAAAATACTGTTTTATTTTTAAGGGAGTAAATCGCCATTTGTACATTGTTTTCTTCACTCAAAAGCATGTTTCACAGATCTTAATAAAGAATTAACAGAGTACTTTAAAATTAACATTTTATGTGTGCCCACACATAAATATTTAATGTTTGTTTGTTTGTGTCTTTCGGCTTTTCCTGGTTAGGGGTCACCACAGCGGAACTCCAGTCCGCTAATGATTGGTAGTTGATTTTTACATGCCGAGTTACCAGCCCTGACGCACAACCTTCAATGAAGGTACGCCCATTCACGCATGTCTCCACGCAGCTGATGTCTAGTGAGAAAATAAGAAACCCAACTTAGAACCAAGATAATGGGAAGGTCTAATCAGTTCACGATAATTTTTCATGTAGCCTAGTATACCCAAAACATGACTGATTCAGGAAGATTACTTAGGAGATAGGATCCAAAATATTTATTTTTATTCTGTGACATTTATTTACAATTCAGTGCCACCGGCAATACTTGTCATGAAATTCTGCCACTCAGTTATAGCTAAACAAAGTTATATGTAAATACTTACCAGAGGTATCAATGAAAATAGTCCCCATGCTTTTTCCTTTCTTACAAATGTATCCCAGTCTACGACCACATTCCCTGGTCTCCCATTTTTCATTTTTGTCAGGATTTAAGGTTGCACAGTTCATCCCTGGATTGTCAGCAGGATTTCCTTAAAAAATGAAAGTGTTGCAATTTTAAACTCTGCATTGTTTCACTGTCTTTTGCTGAATACTATACAACTGGCATGCATAATCATACCTCTCAACTGTACCGATTTTTACAGAATGCCCAGATTTGTGCCTCATATTTTTGGCCTGTTTTTCATAAAATTGCGGTTTTCTGACAAATTAGTGGCAAATCATTAAAGACTGAAGTTAGAAAATAATGGCAGACATTTGAGTTTCAGATTTCATACCCTTCAGAAAATTCATACTAATGCAAAACATTCTACCAACTTTCTAAGTCAGTAAGAGCAATATTTAAAAATTGTTCCTATTTTGGGCCTTTTCCCATTTTTATGTATGTCTTTGTCCAGATTTCTTGCTCTAAGAGGTTGAGAGGTATGATGACAGTATAAATCCAACAAGTTGTAGTCATGGATTTTTCAAGAATCAGGGAACTAGAAAAGTTTTTCAAATGTGATACCAACAAACCAAAATAACTCAAATGAATGATAATCTAAATAGTAATTTTTGAAAGATACATATTTCAGTTTCAATGTTTATAATACAGAATATTAGAAGGACCAGTGATAGTAAATCTTCTGCGACATTCCTAGGGATTTATAAAGAACCCCACATTGGACAGTAAGAACTGCAGACAAAAGACACTGTTTCTGCTATATGCGGAAATGCATTTCAGAGACACCATTAGCCACAATGAGGAAATATCTCATTACAGGCTAATGTGCATGCATTTGATTCACCCTTAACTACTTCAAGAGCAAATTAGCACTTTTCTGTCGTAATCCTGCGCACATGGACACACCCCACGCCTCTCAAGTGTCCCTGATTTTAAAGAATACTGCTGTTGTGTGTTATGCTTGCCGAATCCTTTGGAATCCATAGAAAACTGCAATCATGGCATAATTCCAGACATTAGAGTTTTATACTTCTTATATAAAAATATTTTCTATACTAACTCAACAGTTAGTGTAGAGGATTAAAGCTCCTGCTTGGCAAGTTGAGCCCTGGATCAAAGGTGTAGGGTTTAAAACCGTTCTCCACCTTTTACTTGATTTTTTATTGTTTTTATTTTGAAAGAGTTTAAGGTAAGATGTTTAAGCATCTGAGGTGTCTAGTGGTGATGCTGAGAGTTAACAATTTATTGTCAAGTGATGAAAGTGCAGGGTTTGATTTATGTTATGTTGCAAGCACAATATAAAGAATTTCTCTGGTGTCTAGTGCCACCTCACACGCACACACACACACACACACACACACACACACACACACACACACACACACACACACACACACACACACACATTGTGTGTGGTGAAAAACATTGCTCTACTATTTTTGTGTGCCATTATGGTATGGTACAAAGAGTATCATTGGTATCTAGTGACCCCCATACACACATGCACACTTTTGTTATGCTGCACACTGTTGTTGGATTATTTTTTAAGTACCTTTATAGGATGATATAAAGAGTATTCCTGGTTTGTAGTATTATCCCTCCCCATATCTTTCAAGTTACAAAACACTGTTCTTTAATGTTTTAAGTGCCTTTATGGCAAACGTAAAATAGTATATCTGGTGTCTAATGTTCCCCACCCTCCAATATTGCAAAATTTGCTCATTAGTTTATGGATGTGTAGAGATGTCACAGACCCCACACACATTTGCATGTTCATTTGCACACACATGCACACAGAAGTA
Organism: Protopterus annectens; assembly: GCF_019279795.1. Classification (NCBI taxonomy): domain Eukaryota; kingdom Metazoa; phylum Chordata; order Ceratodontiformes; family Protopteridae; genus Protopterus; species Protopterus annectens. The sequence continues at coordinate 120,331,959 of NC_056731.1, read as the reverse complement.
GATGCACATAAACTCATACCACCCCCACTTCCTGTCTGCTAAACTCCTCGTCAGTTACTTCTAATGAGATATCACCGATTGGAAGGAATGGCTGAATGTGAGCTTATGGGTGTGTTCATTAGCATGGCTGGCAGTGGTGATTTATGTAACCAAGTGATTCTTTGAAATACTAGGCTGTGTAAATGCCTTACTAGAGGCATTTTCAGGGGAAGAGTACATGGCTAATTAGCACTAGCTACTCCCAGAGAATGTCTTACCAGCATTTAACTAAACGACAAAAAATACAATGAACCCACAGACATCGCCAATATCCTGGCAGACAGGTTCAGTGCAAACTTCTCCACCCCCTCCTCCCCAAAAGAGCAAGTATCTATCCCGGCAGAGGGCTGCCTCCCAAACATCTCTGATGCTCAGGTGAAGGCTGCCCTCTCCAAAGCAAAAAACACTGCTTCCATGGGACCAGATGGCGTCCTGGGTTGCGTCCTACATGAACTCCAAGAGGAACTAATCCCTCAAATAAAACAGCTATACAATCTCAGCCTTACTACAGGATATGTGCCCACAGAATGGCGTACAGCAACAGTGGTCCCACTCCACAAAGGTGGAGCCTCTACAGACCCTGGAAACTATCGCCCCATAAGCCTGACTAGCTTAGTCTGCAAGGCTATGGAGAGGATCATCATGGAGCTCATAAACAAAGACATTGGGGACCTACAGACACTAGATCCTACCCAGTTCAGCTTTGTCAAGGGCAGGTCCTGCCTTTTGAACCTGGTTGACTTCTTTGAAACAGTCACCAAAGCCATAGATGAAAGGAAGGTAGTCCACACAGCCTATCTGGACCTTGCAAAGGCATTTGACACAATACCCCACTCGGGCATCATAGATAAGCTATCCAGCTTAAATATAAACCCCTATGTCACAAGATGGGTTGCAAACTGGCTCAAAGACAGAACCCACAGAGTGAGAGTTGCTGGAGCCATGTCAGACTCGAAACTGGTCACAAGTGGCATCCCACAGGGTTCTGTCCTGGGACCACTCTTGTTCGGTATATACTTTTCCAAGGTACAGGCAAACGTGGGAGGACTATGGCTCACCAAGTTCACAGACGACCGCAAACTGGGTGCCATAATTGACTCTCCAGCTGACACAAACATCCTTCAAAAAGGTCTCACAGAGGCAGATAACTGGTGCCAGCGCCATGGTTTAAAGCTAAATGCCAAAAAGTGTATAGTCATATCCTTTGGCAAAAACAATGTGCCCACAAATTACCACATAGGCAGAAACCCATTAAGTACAGAGAAAGTTATTAGGGACCTGGGGACCCAAGTTGATAGCAATCTCTCCTTTGACAACCACATTGCCAAAGTGGTTAGAAAGACATTCTACATAGCCCACCTCATCACAAAGGGTTTCACATCTAGATCAAGACAGGTAATCATGCCCCTTTATTCATCCCTCATCAGGCCCATCATAGAATACAATGCCCCTTTTGGGATGTACCTTACCCGACACCTGCAGCAATTAGAAAGACCCCAAAAGTATCTCACCAAGAGGATCAAGGGCCTCAAACAGATGCCATATGCTGCTCAGTTAAAAAAACTCCAGCTCTACTCAGTTGCATACCGCCTACTTTGAGGTGATCTATGCCTGACATACAAAGCTATGTCAAATCCAGAATTAATGGACATGCTCCACCTCAGTAAATCTAAATCCCTTAGAGCCACACGCTCGAGGGACTTGAACCTCAGCACAGAAATAAATAGAACTTGCTGGAGAGACAGGTTCATAACCCAGAGGCTCCCTTCGCTCTGGAATAGAATTCCAGTTCATGTGAGGCAGAGCACCTCACTGAATCTCTTCAAGAAGAATTTCGATAGGTGGATGGGGGATCATAGGTTTGTCCCAGGGATTACTCCCGTGTCACTATTAGACAGAGGCACAGTAAACTAAACCTTAAAAAGGGCACAGTATACTCAAATCAAGGGGTGGCATAAGCCATACAGAATCGGGCTAGGCTTATAATTGCCCCAGGGCAGATAGCCCAGTCTGAACCTATGAACCTATGAACCTATTTAAGGAAGGCCACCAAGACAGCCCACCACAGTACCCTGGTAGGGCTCTCTGTTACTGTGAGGTGTACATCGGACTTACACCTAAGGATAACCTTTCTGATTCCAGTCCATTGTGTAACTCTTCTACTGCAACATTATATTCATAAGCAAGTTTAGACTATGCAGTAGTGCAAATCAATTTGTTTCTGACTTAGCACATTCAGTATTTCACGGCTGCACTAGTTAATACAAGTTTACTTTGAACATTGAAATTTTACTCTCAGCTGTATTTTGCATTGACACTGCATAATTTTAATTTCTTTTGTTGCATCTCATCTAAAATCCACTACTAAAAAAAATTAGAATTTATTAGAAGATAACTTACACTTGATTCACATTGTCTGGCAATTATCTTAACAAGTTAAACCCTCAGTACTTGCGCTGGTGAGCATTATAAATACTGACTGTTGTGAAGTAAATTTAAATTTACAGCAGTGAACATTGTCTTAACTTTTTGATATTTCTGTATTATAGCTTGTGTTTTGCCATATTTTAGCTGTCAATGGATTAACCTAGGTAGTGCACAATCTGAAGATATACATTATTTGGTGGTGTACATTTTCTAGTCTTATATTCTGATTAGTCTGCATAACTTCATATTTCTTTACTGGCACCTTACAGCTACTATAAATGAAACAGATGCACAGGACCTACTAGGTGAGCGACCATACCTTTAACTGTAATGGCATAACTGCATATACAAGACAAGGTTGTGTGACATCACACCTGCCCTGCAAACCTATAGAATTCTTAAGACATACTGCACTGTGTATTACATCACTCAACTTCCACTTAATGTCTGCATTAGTGTGTGTGTGTGTGTGTGTGTGTGTGTGTGTGTGTGTGTGTGTGTGTGTGTGTGTGTGTGTGTGTGTGTGTGTGTGTGCGTGTGTGTGCGTGTGTGTGTGTGTGTGTGTGTGTGTGTGTGTGTGTATGTGTGTGTCTGCGTGTGTGCGTGTGTGCGTGTGTGCGTGTGTGTGTGTGTGTGTGTGTGTGTGTGTGTACGAAGAGTATTTGTGAAACTTTTTAACCTGAACAGCCTTTCATCAGTAGCTTCTCAGCCACTTCATTTCAATAAGATGAGAGTAGTCTAGTCTAGTATCAGTGCCTTCTATTCCTTTTAAATTTAGACCTTCACTTATCTCAACAATGTTGGACTTCTTCATGTCTGCATGGCTTACTACAAAAACGTTATTACTCCAATGACTATCTCTTTAGGTCTTAGTAAATTTAATTCCTTCACCGATTTGCCATAGTCATAGCCTTGTTTCTGCAAAATGTCTTGCCATGCAGATTAAGCATTTCATATTTTCTCTGTCCAAAGTAGAACTGAAGATATTGCCAGCTTCGTGCTCATTTTACTCCACATCATTTGCTGGGAAGATGAACATCCTGCAGGTTGCACTGGAATGTTTCTGTATCCAGGAGCAAGATAACAGCCTTATTTTGAACAGCAGCATATTTTTCTTGATATTCTTCACTGTTACGATACCCCCTCTCAACTTGCCCATTAGACTGACAGTATCTTAGTGAAAATGTAATATGTTAAAATTTCAACAGTTTTGAAAAAGTTTGTAAAAGTTCAAAATTCATGGCTTATATATTGTCCATTTATCCCCTAATAAGTATGCCAGGGATACTTTGTTGAGACAAACAATGATTTTGTCTCTGTAATAAGAGTTTGTGAAGCAGAAAAATCATTTGGATAGTATTTAATAGAGACAACTATATTGATCACCCTTGAAATAAATCAGAAACAACTTTATTCTGAGGTTAATCTGGAATTCTATGCAGTACCATTAAGTCTTTGGAGTTCCCTTATAGTTAAGTTTCTGATTTGGCACTTTTTTAACATCAGAGAAAAATAAATTATGTAAATTCCTGGCCCTTCTAGGTAGGATAAGAATTAGTGAGCATATGAGTGATATTAGGAACCACAAACAATCCAGTGCATTATATAAACATATTTGTCAACACAAGACTGGGGTCTTCAGATTTACCATCATTGATTGTACTTTGAATAAATCAGCAGATAAAGCAAGTTTACATGAAATACTTAATTCAAAAGAAAATAAGTGGATTGTTAAGCTAGGGGGGCTCTTTCCACCTGGCCTTAATGAATATTTTTACATAACCTTCTTAATTGGTGCATTAAGTGAATATTGGTTAATTATTGGTGCTATATATAGATCATATTGCTGGAGGGAAATGGCATTTATCATTATTTTCTGTTCCCTAAAGAAGGCTGAAAAGCCGAAACTGGTCTGATTTTTGTCATTTGTATGTATATGTGTACTTTGTAATACACTATTTCAAATACAGGATTTGTGCTGGCTCCTTGTTTTGTTTGATTCACTACTTTTTTGGTCTGATGCACTAGCCGTACTTGCAAGTTGCTTTTTTTTGTTTTGTTTTGTTTAATTCATAAATTTCATCATGTTAAGTGTAGTAGACTTGAACTAGTTGTGGAACCCTTTTCCTGTCATCTGGCCATCCAATTAGGAAAATATTTTGTGACTCAACTGAGCTCTAAGTCATTTTCAGTGATGGAGAAATTCAGAAATTTGCATGTTAAGTCCAATAAATAAACTGGTATACTGCAAAAAATAACAAACATGACAAGACATGTTCAGTTTTCTGTTTGCAATTTATGATCACATAATACTGCACACTGCACATTTTTTCCTGATGCATAATATTGTGCAGTGCAGGAATCTATCTGTGAATTACTGTCAATAATGTGCAAACCATTATCTGTGAAACTTGTTCATTATCTCAAATTGCACTGTTCCCTCTGTTGTACTACTCTTGCATCCACTCAGTGTCATGTCACTTTTCACATCAATCTGTTCAGAAGCAAACCTTTCAAAAATATTAGGCTACTGAACTGATACAAGATGAGACATTAAATCATAATGTTTTATATGACTAGAGCACAGCTTAATCTGATGCATCAGCTTCAATTTGTGAATGGAAAGAGTCAGTAATAAAGCATCAATGGATTAAATTTGTATATCCTGTTCTCTAAATAAACTGGCAGTAAAGTCAAGTTAAGCATTTTTTTAATTTATTTTATTAAAACAATTCTATAAGATTTAGTGGTTCCAGGATTTTGCTAATACTACACATTATTTCTTTCTTATTGCTAATTTAGCATGTGTATTTGGAGCTAGTTGAAGAACTTGCCGTGATGATGTTACATGCTGCCACGCTATTTAGTATAAACATGACAAAATGTACCATTTACACACAGCTTCTCAGACCAGTCCTTTCTGAATTGATTATACTGCTGTTTGTCTGGGCTACATGAATAAACTGTTGGCACAGTCTTAAACAAACAAATCTCACCCACATATGTGTCTATTTCCTACTTGTTGTGGGTCACTTGGAATATGTCGTATTAGAGCACAGTCATTTGTTTTATTTGCACCAGTCATCTTCAAAGTATTTCTCTGTACTTTTTTCTTTGACTTGCATTCCTGAGAAAACTAGTTGGGCTAGCTGCATTTTCTACACTCTCTGTTAGTGATAAAGTGTGTGTTTAATTATTGTGTTGATAAACAGATCTTAAACCAAATGGTGCTGAATCAGCTGATTGCATCGCAATTTAAACTGCAACATTAGATTTGTGCATAACTGCCGCTTTCCTTGCTACCATATTGTCTGACGCATTTTTCACATCATGCTATTCCTTTCCAGAGCTATTCTATGTGGAACCAATAGACTTTACCTTCATTTTATTTTTACACATGCTAATGTGTTCTGCATTTTTGAACAGTCGTATCTTTTCTGGACGGTGTTCCATAGTTTAGATCAGTGATAGTGGATTATTTTTCTTGTAGCAACACTTTGCCTCCACCAATGTTTTCTGGAAATATTCTATAGGTGGATCACTTGAAATATAAAGGACAGCATAGCCTCTTGGTGAATGTAATTCCATCAGAATATCCTGACTGCTTTGTTTCCCAGCTCTATGAAGATGAGTTAAAAAATAAGACAAACATTATATTTAAAGGTCCAATAAACAGCTGTGCAGTTGTGTAGTGTGAATGTTTCTCAGTTTGCACCATTGTTTGGAGATGTTTGCTTTCTCTTCACACTAATTTTTCACAGAATGAACTAATCATCAGTCATCAGCCATCAGTCAGCAACACTTGCTTTTGCATCATTATGCTCATTATAGTGATGATACAAAGTTGGGTCGTTCCTGCACACCCTGGAAGACTGTGGTTTCTCAGAGAACAAATCAGCTATGGAGTGCTTTTAAGTGCTGGCACATACATTTGAAGGTATAAAATTTATTTCTCTAGAACCTTTTCACTTTTGTATTACTGAAGAGTAGTGAGAAGTTTGATGGATGGAAGTACAATATCATGGAAATAATGAAGTAATTTTAAATACTATCATGTTGTTGTGTCTTTCGGCTTTTCACGGTTAGGGGTCGCCACAGTGGAACTCCAGTCTGCTAATGGTTGCTAGTTGATTTTTACATGCCGAGTTACCAGCCCTGATGCACAACCTTCAACGAAGATATGCCCATTCACGCATGTCTCCACGCAGAAGACGCTCTAGCTGAGAATCAAACCAGACAGCGGATTTTAAATACTATCATGAAGAGCTGAATTTAAAAGGAAACAGTGGTAGACACAGTGATAAAGGTCTTGTGCTTTTGTGTTTTGAACAGATACAGGTTTCTTGTGCTTCTGCTCATTCCTCTCAATTGACTCTTATTTTGCTGTTTTTTTTTACGTCATGTTTTTCCCTATCTTCTTTGTCCTTCTGTTAAGATCATGCCACTGCAGTGAATGATAAAGGGATTTGTGCTTTGGTGAATAAAGTGTGTGATAGTGACACACACAGCCATGCTTGTAGCTCTGCACATGCATTTCAGCATACAAATAAACAACTGTTATTGAATATGTAGTGTCATTAGATGCACTTGTTCAAACAAGCAAAAAATCCTTTTAAAAAAGAATCTTTCTGCAATGCAGACAGCTCAAAGGAATCACACTAGTCAGCATACTGTGTCTGCCTCTTAATACATATTAAGGCTTCCAAACAGAATGATGTCACTTCTTTGACAAGGAAGTCAAATGTACTACAAATATGGAAGTGGGAAGCAGCACAAATCAGATGTGTGGCACAAGGTTACTGTTACATTTTTTTTAATAATGGAAGAGAAGCATTAAACAATACAGGCAAGACATTTTACTACAAAGGTGCTACTATTCTTAAAAAAACAACAACATGGCAATCATTAATAAAGCATCTCTGCAATTCACATGATCCCTAACATCCAGGTGGATAACTAATTCTATTAGAGTATTGTCTAACTTGGTACATCTAGGCTGAACAATGCCTCATCCAGGACCTTAGTAAGTCTAGTGGGAACAAAGTCAGATCAATGGGAATTAAAGTTATTCACTTGGCAGTCAAATCTTAAACTTCTATTGAAAGACAAGAGTTTAAACATTAATGAAAAATATTTTTTTTAAATGTAAAAGCACGTTTAAAGCCCACCTCAAGTCTATACTTTTGGCTTTTGAGAAATTTTGAGAAACAGATTGCGCAGACATAGTAAATAAAAAACACACAAGAAATTCTAAAATTTAAATAGTGTTGAATGAGATGCTAAAGGCCAGCTGAGTAACAACAAACAACTTCGTACCATGAGGGCAGACAAAGATGCAAGTGTTGTATTAACGGATTCTAACCAATATACAAAATAAATTGATTATATTTTTTCTAACCCAAATGTTTACTTAAAAATGTAATCCTGGACATCAAAAGAACTTACTAATGTACACTGTCAAAGAATTTCCCCAGAACTATATATATATATATATATATATATATATATATATATATGTGTGTGTGTGTGTGTGTGTGTGTGTGTGTGTGTGTGTGTTTTTGTTTGGACAAAAAACAGTCATGCCACTTTTTGTGGCATCTCTAAAATAAACAGGTAATCTTCTTACTCTCTTTTAGACTTAAAGTGCCATTAAGAAGTTCCAAAACTGAATCCTAAGCCATTTTAGCTGATAGGTTGCTTATTGGTTTGGTTGTTATTGTGCAACTTGCTTCTTCTTGACTCCTGGCAATTTCTTGAGACATTAAGAATGGTATATTTCAGTAAAAAAAACTTCTGACCCATATTACTTATTAAGGATATACACATATTTATTCTACAAAAAGAAAATGGAGGTTAGAGAATACCTTAATTCAGTCAACAGGCATAATATCATTAGGCCGAAAACCATTTGTGACCTGTTAGATATTGCATTATAGCACAATTGTGTTCAAGTTTGGTGAAGGACTTTTTATCAGGTATCTGAGCTGGCCATGGTGCATCAGCTGTGCCAACATTTGTTTATTTGGTTTTGAATTTTTGAATAAAGGACACAGTTAACAAGAGTGTTTTTGGAAGGGCATCAGACTGTACTGAAAATGGATTCATATCACTTCACTGAAAGACCATTTCACTGAGACCAAATCACGTAAAGTTCATTTCACCTAAAACTAATTTCACTGACAAGTAGTACTCTAAGGTAAGTCAAAGGTATATGTCCTTTTCCCCATTGTAGTGCGATCCTGGTGTTAATATATATAGCTAGGGGGGTGGGGGGCAAGGCTCCCCACATTGAGGGGATGTGGGGGTGTAAGCCCCACCTAGTTGTGTTTTACCAAATCATGTAAAACAAAACCAGACAACAGAAAAGCAAATTAAGTGGGGAGGCTATGCCGCTCACCCCCCCATTGTGGGGGGCTGTGCCCCCACCCCAACTATATATATATATATATATATATATATATATATATATATATATATATATATATATATATATACTAGCACCAGGATTGCATTACACTGGGGAAAAGGACATATATCTTTGACTTGCCTTAGAGTACTACTTGTCAGTGAAATGTGTTTTAGGTGAAATGAACTTTCAGTGAAATGAACTTTAGGTGATTTGGTCTCAGTAAAATGGGTGTCAGTAAAATGGTCTTTCAGTGAAGTGATACGAATCCCTGAAAATATATATTGATCTTTCATATGGGAAGGTATAGATGAAAGAATAAGATTTAATGTCTCATTTTAAGAACACTGCTCTTTTTTCACTCATTTTCAGCCACTTGGTCTAATGACACTGTTAGGATCATAGGAAGTTACTAGGCTAATGACTCTAGGTCCCTTACAAGCCTAGCCAAGTTCTTACCCTTATTTCCATGATCAGTACCTATTGCCCCTGTCCATGAGGGACAAAGGTGGAACCCCTGTGGTGAATTTATGGTCACCTATCCAATCGTCCAGATTGCATTTGAAAAGGGCCAAAGAGGTGCTCTGTTTGACTTGAAGTGGGAATCTGTTGCAGCGTTGTGATAACCTCTGGGAGACAAATCTATCCCTCCAGCAAGTTTTATTAATGTCACATACCAGGTAAAGATCTTTAGAGTGAGTAACCTGTGCACCATTTGACTTATGGATATACAGCATTTTAAAACAAGCAAAGACAGAGATTGCCTTGTACAAAAGGCAGATATCCCCTCTGAGTGGTCTGTATGAAACAGAATAAAGTGAAGTGATTTCAGATGATCCCCACTGGACAAATGCTGAAGTCCTTGAATTTTCCTTGTGAGGAACCTTTGTAGTTTCTCCAATTGCTGCAGGTGCTTGAAAAAGTGCATACCAAAAGGGACATTGCACTCAGTTATTGGCCTGATGAGGGAAGAGTACAGGGAGGTTATAACTTCTTTTTTTCTGGAGGCAATGTCCTTATCTATGAGGTGAGCAATGTAGAATGCCCTTCTTACCACTGTAGAGACATGGTGCTCAAAGGTAAAGTTTCTGTCAAGCTGTGTGCCCAGGTCTCTCACCACTGAGTGCATACTTAAGGTGTTGCTATTGATGTAATAGTTAGCAGGAACATCTCTTTTACTGAAAGGAATGATAATACATTTTTTGCATTGAGTTTAAGGCCATGACCTTGGCACTAATCATTTGTTTGTGTAAGACCCTCTTGTAGGATATTGACATAATTTGGAGATTCTATGACTGCTCCCAGTTTGCAGTCATCAACAAACTTTGTCAGCCACAGACCTTTAGTTTTTGCTTGTACTTAGAAGAAATTGATTCCAAAGAGTAGAGGTCCTAGGACTGATTCCTGTGGATCACCACTGGTTACAGGTCTGCTGTTGGAGGTGGATTCCCCGATTTTGACTACATGAGTTCTATCAGTGAGCCAGTTAGCGACTCACCTAATGATATAAGGGTTGATGCCTAGTTGGGTGAGATTTATCAATGATGCCTGAGTGGGGGATAGTGCCAAACACCTTGGCTAAGTCCAGGAAGGCTTTATATACAGATTTCCCTTTGTCCAGGGCCTTGGTGACTGTCTCAAAGAAATCCACCAGGTTAACTTTTTGGACATCACTTTAGGGAGAGATGAACTGCCTTCTGAGTTATAGTCCAATATTTAGAGGAAGCCCAACTTCTTCATTTTCTATCAGCATGCCAAAAGTTGTCATCCAACTTTTGTTAAAGAAAATATTATTAAATCCAAATCCTTCAGTGTGCAGGCACCAATAAAGGCTGTCCCTCCACAACAGATAAAACACCAAGATGTAATTCCAAGTTCTTTATTCCAAAATAAACAGTAGATTTAGCACTTTCATCTCCAAAACAGGAAACTTCATCAGTTATATGCTGTGATAAAGTGGCCCAAATTTACTTAAAACCAAAACATGAACCTTAAGAATTTATTTGAAAGACGAACAGAATCAACAAATCGTCTGAACATGTGACACATTTTCTTAAGGTCTATGTAAACAGTTAAAATATGCAGAGAGCAATCCATTCATTACAGTTTACTGGTGTGATTGATCACTGGGGTCCAAAAAACACTTTAATTGTACTTCTTCATTTACTATTTGTATTGCTTTTTGTTTGAATTATTATATATTTTACATAATGAAGGCTGTTAGGAAACTACACCAGAGAACATTTGCAAGCTAACGAGAAAACAGACCCCAAAAATGTATTGTATGAACATGTCCAAGTATATTCTTTTAAAAGATTTTCTTTTTTTGTACTTCATGTTGATAAAGATAAATTGTCATGCAATTTGGATTTTTTTTAGAAATAAATTACCTTTACTGATAGTTGAAATATTGAGCTAGTACTTCACAAGGTTTAAATAAAGCCATTAATATAAAATGTGCCCTTAAAAAGGACTGTAAAATTGTAAAGTTAGGTGCCATTGGTACTGAACAATTCAAGGATCTGTTTAATGACTGAAAGTTTTGTGTCATATTATTTTTTATGTATATATTTCCTATGGAGTACATCCCTGGAGAAGTTGTATATTAACAGACAAAATCACTACACTTCAATTTATTGCAATATCCTGGTTTGAGTGCTTTTAGTTGTATTTTTTAATTTCTACCTATGCCAATTTGTGGTTGCTATTTGATATATATATATATATATATATATATATATATATATATATATATATATATACACACACACACACACACACACACACACACACACACACACACACACACACACACACACACACACACACACACACACACACACACACACTCATGTTCATGTATACATTTCTTCACAAATGATGCAGCCCTCCTTACCTCAAAGGAATAATGCAGTATTAATGAAAGGTCTGCAACTGTATACACTGATTGCAAATAACTGTAAATATAACTATACTCAGTGTGTCATGTAATGTGCAACATCATAGATAGACGGAAACCATTTCTGTATACTGTTTGAAAAAAAATGGCTTCTTTACACTTCCATGAGTCACAGGTATATGGGGAGCCCATTTGCTGAGTTCAGTACTCTATGTTGAACTCACTCATCCCTGTTTTCTATAGAAAATCACTGATGATACAGTTTGTCAGTGTGCAATGTAAGATATTTTTGTTTTTGGAGATTTCTTCCTTCTTCATGTTTGTGCATCCATGGAGTTGGAGTGTCAAAGTACAGTGGGGAACAGAGGTGCTTACCCCAACAGAAAAAAAATTACTTTAAAGCTCATTGGATATATTGAATCCTGACCAGTTTAACTCAGTGAATTGAATCCTCATCAAGTTTAATGATGGCACCTCATAGCAGAAGCAGAAAAATATTAACTTCTAGATTCATACAGTCTGTATCAGTTTAGTGATCAATCTCCAAATGTAGAATGTTGGTTTACAGTACTTTAACCTTGAATTTTGGCACTGGTTTGAGTAGCAGCTAACTGTAGATTCACACTGGCATTATGACCAGTTTAAAGAAGTTCCTTACTTTTACTTTCTATATCCTGAAAACAAGCTTCAAAAGCACTCAAGGAAACATTTTCAGTTTAATAAGGTATTAATGTTTTATCTCCATTATATCCTTAAGATAATTATTTAGAATATTAATAGCCAAATACAGAACTTTACCTGTACCAGAGTGCTCATTAAATTATTTCTCTTTCTTATATATATCTTTGGATCTGAACCTTGTACATAATATTATGTTGGTTGTCCCACTTGTGAAATCAATGTTACAACTGCATTACTTTTCTAAATGTTAAGTACTAAATCTATACTCATGGATACTCTTTGCCCTTTTCTCAAGTTTGCAAAATTCTCCATGGGTCTCTCATAATAGAATTTCTGCATGCATTGCCTTTATTTCAATAATTCAGTAGCACTTTACTGATTGTCAGTGGCCAATATTACAGATAGTTGAGTTTTGAGAAATCTACTCATTAACCCTTAAGGTGTTCAATGTCTTAATCAATGTAAGAGTGTATGCCTATATTCGAGAACTAAAATACTAATCTAAGTTTTTTTTTTAGATTTGTTATAGTTTCTTATAAGATTCTTATATTATGGACTAATCATCTACTTCCCATTCCAGTGAAGATATCTAGGACTTGTCAGCAGTATGTTTAAATTCATATTGCTTTAGAAAATCTGTCCGATTATATTCTGACTGGTAGTACTGTGAAGCTGTACTACATCCAGTTATATTGAGTAGTAATCCCTAGAAGAAAGATAATGAATATTTTTATATTGAAACCAGACTAAATTGTATTATACCATTTCTCCTAACTAATTTCTGTTTTTCTGAATTTATTGCAGGCTTCACTCTCTTTAACCTCTGTCCAATCTGCTCCAAACATTTTAGGCCAATAAAGAATGTCATGGGGTATTTTATTATATTTGGTTATTCCTTGATGTTATTCATCATGGTTTGCAAAGCAAGCTCTAATGTCTGGATGGCAAGATATAACATTATCTTTCTAATAATTCATAACTATGCCTTATACAATTGCATTTTTCAGTCTTTCATGTACAGAGTATCTGAGCTTCTCAGTTTATATAATGTATTGTAATATAAGCTACAGAACTTTCAAATCTGTTTCTAGCAAATTGTCTTTATGGTCTTACAAGTATGCTCTGCTACTGCATCTGCAGTATGTTTCAATTTACTTGGTATATCCTGAAGCTGAAAGTCATAATTTTGTAAATTTAGTATCATGTTTTGAATTCCACTTGGTATCATATGGAAAAAAAACATTTTGAATGATCACCGTAGTGGCTCATGAACTGATTCCATTATGAGTAATTTATCACAGATACAATCAGAGAGCTTTGGACAATCAACATCCATGGCCAGCATTTCTCAATCGGTTTGTGCATGGCATGTCTGACCACCAGTAAAAGCCTTTGTCTTATATATTTCTGGCCTGTCTTCCTTCTCTAATACTACTGCAAGCCCTTGTTGTCTAGAATTTGCTTGCAGTGCAACTAGCTGTTTCACTTTAAAGTAGGTGTCTGAATAACTAGCATTTTAACATCTCAAAACTAATGTTTTGTTCCTGCAACCACGTACAAGCAATATATTATTCTAGTAGCTTCCTAAGCTATATTGTTATATTTGGCACATTTGCAATGAATATGAAAACCTACTGCACCATGTCACTTAAGAGATTACTTATTGTGATTTTTCTACATATTCTGGATGACATTTGGTTTGAGAATATGCAAAAAATCAAGTTGTCCTTTTAACTTAACACCAAACAAACAAACAAAGTTGACAATTTCTATTCAGTTTCAAACTTTTCTGTCACACTCTTTTCAATAACTTGATCATTTATGAACCATACTCCTCCAAGAGAGCTCCCCCACTAGACGATCATCAGATATATTAACTTTTCCTTCTACACCTTTAGTCATTTTAGCTATTGCTCATTGAAACAGTTCTGAAGCTGCTGATTTTTCAAAAGACAATCTCAAAGACTTGTTATCTAAACAGAGAGTGCTGAATGCACATAGATTCACATATAATTCCACTACCACAGTTGTCCAAACTCATAATGACCATCTAGCATAGAAAAGAATGCAATATTAAGCATAGTCATAACTTTTTTATTGTCTGAACGTGATAACATTCAATTCTAATCCATTAAATCATGAGGGTCTAAACATTTTCTAAGTGTATCTTACTTCACAATTGTTACCAGTATTCACCCATTCAGTCAGTTTTACTTGGTCAGCAATTGCACTCATAACTGTGATGTACATCAGTCTATTTCTATTACTGAGTGCTAATGGAACTCTTCTCATTGCATGCATTACTGTAACTGCCTCCAGACAAATCATAATATGCTCAATAGTCTAAACCAATAACTCAAGCAGAACAGCTCTGCAAAATAAGGTTGGTACCTTGATTAATGTAGCACCTGGCAGTCAGTGAAACACTCACAGCAGTTTTCCTGTAATTACATTTTCTAGCAGCATCAGTATTTTGGCAGATTTTTCCAAAACTGTTTGCTAAAAGAAATATGCATATTGCTGTGTATTTTACCTTTGTAAACTCTTATTGATTATAAACCTATTTGCAACTATCTTTACATTTGTAATCAATTTTACAAATATTTATCCAGACTTTCTATCTATGTTGCATGTTATTATGACACCTCAATGGTAAATTACAAGCTCAGCCTGTATTGTTTCCCTTTCAGTATAAGTTTATCTGCAAATATTTTCATCAACATGCTCTACTTGTGTTCACAGCCTTGACACAACTACCACAGGTGCTCATGTACCTTCAGTGTTTACCTCTGTTGTTTGTAGTGAAATATGGCCATGAATTGATCTATCATGAAGCTTCCTAAGCTATATTGTTATATTTGGCACATTTGCACTGAATATGAAAACCTACTGCACCATGTCACTTAAGAGATTACTTATTGTGATTTTTCTACATATTCTGGATGACATTTGGTTTGAGAATATGCAAAAAATCAAGTTGTCCTTTTAACTTAACACCAGACAAACAAACAAAGTTGACAATTTCTATTCAGTTTCAAACTTTTCTGTCACACTCTTTTCAATAACTTGATCATTTATGAACCATACTCCTCCAAGGGAGCTCCCCCACTAGACGATCATCAGATATATTAACTTTTCCTTCTACACCTTTAGTCATTTTAGCTATTGCTCATTGAAACAGTTCTGAAGCTGCTGATTTTTCAAAAGACAATCTCAAAGACTTGTTATCTAAACAGAGAGTGCTGAATGCACATAGATTCACATATAATTCCACTACCACAGTTGTCCAAACTCTTAATGACCATCTAGCATAGAAAAGAATGCAATATTAAGCATAGTCATAACTTTTTTATTGTCTGAATGTGATAACATTCAATTCTAATCCATTAAATCATGAGGGTCTAAACATTTTCTAAGTGTATCTTACTTCACAATTGTTACCATGCTATTCACCCATTCATTCAGTTTTACTTGGTCAGCAATTGCACTCATAACTGTGATGTACATCAGTCTATTTCTATTACCGAGTGCTACTGGAACTCTTCTCATTGCATGCATTACTGTAACTGCCTCCAGACAAATCATAATATGCTCAATAGTCTAAACAAATAACTCAAGCAGAACAGCTCTGCAAAATAAGGTTGGTACCTTGATTAATGTAGCACCTGGCAGTCAGTGAAACACTCACAGCAGTTTTCCTGTAATTAGATTTTCTAGCAGCATCAGTATTTTGGTAGATTTTTCCAAAACTGTTTGCTAAAAGAAATATGCATATTGCTGTGTATTTTACCTTTGTAAACACTTATTGATTATAAACCTATTTGCAACTATCGTTACATTTGTAATCAATTTTACAAATATTTATCCAGACTTTCTATCTATGTGGCATGTTATTATGACACCTCAATGGTAAATTACAAGCTCAGCCTGTATTGTTTCCCTTTCAGTATACGTTTATCTGTAAATATTTTCATCAACATGCTCTACTTGTGTTCACAGCCTTGACACAACTACCACAGGTGCTCATGTACCTTCAGTGTTTACCTCTGTTGTTTGTAGTGAAATATGGCCATTAATTGATCTATCATGATGCAGCCACATGGCTATGCTGCAGCTGCAATGAGAAGCTGCTCATCATGCATGCTGGTCTGGCTGTGCATAGCTAATAAGCATTGTGGCTTGTTGTGCCTACAATGAAAATAGTATTGGCTTGGCCATGATAAGAGATGCAGCATTTATGAATACTGAGATAAGTTTTTGACATAATACTACATTCTGCACCTGTATCAAGTTTAAACATAATAGTCCTGCCTTTTATGGCAAGATCCTATAATCAAAAAAATAATCACAATTTATTGAGTACAGTGTGAGTAGCTTTAACATTATATACATCTCAGCTGGGCATACAAACATGTTAGTTGTATACAGTTATTTTGCTTTTACTAAATGTAACTCAGTGTACAGAATAATGTAAATAGATGCATATCTTTGGAAATTAGTTCTGACTTTTGCATAACCTACAAAGTATGGCTCTTGTCTGTACAATATGCTACTCTGTCTCTTGCCTGCAGCCATACTGTATAGATTGTTTGACTGCTTGGAAACCATCCCGTTATCAGTAATTTTCTCTTTTATTTTTATTCATTTTGAGCTTAATATTGCTTTGTTTTCTTTAACAGCTTTTATTTTGCATACTTTTTAGTTTCTTTGTCAGTTTTTTAAGCTAAATGCTTAACAGCCTACTGTTTGTACACACATACAAGGGTATTGAGATAAATTATTGCTGCACCACTAATAGTGTTTCACTGTTGAGTTCTTGTAATGCTAAGGCAATTAACAAGTGATTCAGAAGCAGGGAAGAGTTATACTGAAGAAAGCACTTTACTAACATACTTGTATGTCTTTGAAATGAATCGTTACTCCACTAGAAAAAAACAATTAAGTGTCTCCCATACTTAACCATGCAACACTTTTGCAGACGAATTGCAGACACATGCACATATGCATACCCCCCCCCCCACACACACAGCCTTGTGGCAGCACAACTCCATTGTAAATCGCTTTCAGTCTTCATTGTTGTGTCTTTTGGCTTTTCCTGGTTAGGGGTCGCCACAGCGGAACTCCAGTCCGCAAATCATTGGCAGTAGATTTTTACGTGCCGAGTTGCCAGCCCTGATGCACAACCTTCAACAAAGGTATGCCCATTTACACATGTCTCCACACAGAAGACGCTCTAGCTGAGAATCGAACAGGACAACGTCTTACTGTGAGGCGACAATGCTACCACAGCACCACCAC
Source organism: Protopterus annectens (assembly GCF_019279795.1). NCBI lineage: Eukaryota > Metazoa > Chordata > Ceratodontiformes > Protopteridae > Protopterus > Protopterus annectens. Next base: position 120,314,209 of record NC_056731.1, on the reverse strand, counting down.
TGCTGCTTTCAGTCTTCATTGCTATGCATTAAACAGCATGGTAGAGCTTGTCTTTGAAGCACTAAACCATACTAATTATTGTATATGCCTCTGGGGGCAGAGTACATGGTTAATTTACATTAGCTGTATACATGGGCAGCCACATTTAATTTTGCTTTCTTAAACCTTCACAACCTCCAGTGCACTACAGAGGTCTATGAACTGATAGAAACATGATTGTTTAGTAGGTTATTGTGTTTCTGAATACTCACCCAGTGGATTATCATGTGCAAAGTCTGCTTCTTTGTCTTTGTCTTTTGGCTTTTCCCAGTTAGGGGTCGCCACAGAGGAACTCCAGTCTGCTCATGACTGGCAGTGGACTTTTACAGTGCTGAGTTGCAAGCCCGACACCCAACCTTCAACAAAGGCATGCTCATTCATGCTTGCACCTACCTGCATGTCTTTAGCATTATTATGTATCTGTCTTAATCACACAATATTCTATCTTCTATCATTGATCTATGTAAAGTCTCCAAATTCACAGTCCTCATCTCCTCTCTCCTCTTTAAGGTTAAAAATCTTTTACTACATTTATTAGTTCCTCACCTGTGACATGAAGGAACATTACTCTCATTTTTTTTATTTCATTTGCTCTAAAATATGCATTCATTTTTGAATCCATCGTCCCCAGATTCTAACAAGTTGCCATTCAGCCTCATGGATGTTAGTGGCTATAATAGAAACACTGAGCCAAAAATGAGGAAATACAGTGGAGGAACTGGCAGCTTAGTAGTGCTGAGATTAAAAAAAAAATCAGAAAAAAACAAATTTACTTGAATAGGATAGTGGCATTCAAGGTAGAAAAAAGTTTTTATAAGAGAGAAAACTGTAAAGTTGTATATAACAATATTAATAATGAAACATGCAAAAACAAGACTGAACTTTTGTTATTATTTTTTTATGCTGAAAAAAAAAAGCAAAATTTGCTTTCCTCTGCAAGTGGTTATGTACTGTAGAGGTATATCTGAACAAAACGAATTCTCAGACTGAAAAAAATGCCTCAAATGTTATGAGTTCAGTGAATCATGACAAAAACGTGCCAAAGTCACACTGTATATCCTTCTGCATTCAGAATTCATTGTTTTTTTAGTACAATGCACAGTACAACGTACAGCAGGAAGCAGCAGTTCACAAGCTATTGGTGATTCACTGACACAAATATTGCAACCACACAATGTGAATAATACAGACAGCACATGTAATTGATTGCATAATGTAAATGAGGACTGACGTGCAAATAAGGCAATCAGAGTATCTAAATAATGACAAACATGACAGAGTGCTTCATAAAAATATAAAACAGGTACACTGTGCTATATTTTATTTTATTTTTTTATTTTTATTTTACATTTGTTGACCGGGCTAGTCCAGCTGGATAATTTCCATTTTCAGTGGAGGCCCGGGGAGAAAAGCTCCACAATTAAAACAAGGTTAAACATTTAAGCAACAATGCATACATTTTAGTGTAGTAGAAAATACAGCGAAAAAATAGCCTAAGCTATATATTCATTTTTTTTTTTTTTTAGAACAGTACAGTAATTTAGTCATTTGAAATAGCAGGGAAAGATAGTGATTTTTACGTAGGGAGGTATGGCTGAAGAGCGAAGAAGTCATTTAGTCTGGATTGGTACAGGAACAGAGCCAGAAGTTGTTAAGATGTAATAGAAGTTGTTTTTTGAAAAGTTGAAAGGAGTCTAGTGAGGTAATGTGTGGGGGGAGGTTATTCCATATTTTCCCTATGGAGTTTGAAAATAGACAGTTACCTGCTGAATTTGTAATTCTAGTTGTGGTGACTTGTATCTTTTCGCAGATCGCAACTGTTTCAAGTTTTTGTAGGGAGTAAGGAGGTTACTGAGAGCTGGTGTTTTTGTTGGTTGATAAAGAATATTATGTGTAATTAAGAGTTGTTGATATATAAGCTTGTTAGGTAGTTCTAACCATTGTAATTGTTTTAAGTTATTACAGTGGTGAGTTCTGTACTGGGATGCTGTGGCAAAACGGGCTATATTATGATAGGATGTAGTTAGTTTTTTCAGGTTACCTTTAGAGATTGGTGTAAATAGAGGAAGCATACAGTAGGGTGGAGATAAGATGTGATTGAGCTAAGGTGGTCCGTGCTTCTGGAGTAAGGAAGGGTTTTATTCTGTACAGTGAACCTATCTTTTATTTACTGCTTTTATAGTGTTATTGATATGACAATCATAGTTAAGATTATTATCAATAGTAACACCAAGCAGTTTGGTAGTAGAGTCTGGGGAGATAAGAGAATTGTCAGCTGCAGTAATAGTAAAATTTAGTTGAGGAGATTTGTGGGTAGGTGAGAATAGTAATAGTTTTGTTTTCTTGGAGTTGAGAAGGAGACATCTTTTGAGAACCATTGTTCAACGGTTGAAAAGGTAGATTGTGTGAGTGACTGGAGTTCAGATTGGGTGGGAGCTGTACAGATGATGGTAGAATCATCTGCATATTGTATGCAGGTAGTGTTATGGATAGATGATTGAAGATCATTAATAAAGATAGAGAATAAGAGTGGGCCTAATATTGATCCTTGAGGTACTCCTAAGGAGATAGGTAGTAGAGCAGATAGAGAATTTTTCCAGAGTACTGCTTGTTGTCGGTTTTCAAGGTAGGATGAGAACCACGTTAAGGAGGAAAAATCCAAGGCAAGTGAGTTTAGTATGTGTAGGAGAAGTTTATGGTTGACCATGTCGAAGGCTTTTGACAGGTCTAGGAAAAGAGAAGCAGTTAGTTTGTTATTATTACGGTTACAGTTTATTGTGTTAGTAAAGGAAAGTAGTGCAGTGGTCGTACTATGTGAGGGTCTAAATCCATGTTGAGTGTTTGCTAGTAGGTTATTTTGAAGGAGATGGTTAAGTAGTTGTTTGTGTATACATTTTTCCATGATTTTAGCTAGTGGAGATAATAGTGCTATTGGGCGGTAGTTAGAGATGTCAGTGGATTTGCCTCCTTTATGTAAGGGTATGATGTGTGATATCTTCCAGATTGCTGGAAAATCACTTTCTTTTATGGATCTGTTTATTAGGATCGAAACAGGGTAGGCTATAGCTTTTGCTGCTACCTGAAGGAATTCAGCAGGAAGCTTATCTGCTGAGGGGGTAGTGGGTTTAAGTTTTTGTAAGAGAGATTGTATGTAGGAGGTGGGTATGGGTTGAAGTTGAAGGAAGGAATGACGTTGTTGGTGTTACTTAAGATCAGTTGGGAAGCATCAGGGGATAAATGGCTTGCTAGTGTTTGTATGGAAGTAGTAAAGAAGCTATTGAAGTTATTGGCTATTAAAGAGGGATTATCAGGGTCTAGATTCTGTGGGTTAGGTGTTACTATTTTACCTGGGGTAAGTAGATGATTGATAGTAGACCAGAACCTTTTTGGTTCTTTTTTTGTGGATTGCTGAAGTTCTACATAGTAGTTCTTTTTGTCTGAAATAATAGCATTTTGGTTTTGTTTCTCAGCTCTCTAAAGGTTTGATAGTCTGTTGGGTTTCTAGAGGAGCCATTTCTTCCAAGATTTATTTTTAAGCCTGATCTTTTGTTTAGTATTAGAGGTAAGCCAGGGTGCTGTTCTGGTCTTTATTCTAATGGTACGACTTGGGGCATGGTGGTTTAGGATTGTAAGGAATGCTGAGTTGAAATATTCTATGGCTTTGTTGAGAGAGAGGTGCTTTAGAGGGTCCAATTGTATTGTGAGAGTTCTGTTTGAAATCTTTGGGGATTAAATTGTTTCTTTGAATATAGTGTTCTATGTGAGGTAGGTAAGTTTTGATGAGTTTTAGCTCTAATGACATATGTGAGGGAGTGATCGCTAAGGTCATCAGGAAGGATGCCAGTTTTGTAGCTTTGTGAGGGGAGTTTGTAAGAACCCAGTCTAAGGTGGTTTCTTTTTGCTTGTTTTATTTATTCTAGTGGCACTATCAATTAGTTGTTTGAAACCAAAAAGGTTTAAATGGGAAGTCGGGTTAGCATTGTTACAAGATTTCCAGTCAATGTTAAAGTCTCCAAGAAGTAGTGTTTCTTGGGGGAGGTAATTTGAGAGTTGTTCAAGAAGTTGTTCTAATGTGGGGATATTATTTCCTGGAGGCAGATAAGCACAAATGATGTTTATTGATTTAGTAGTATTAATTTGAACTCTAGAGCAGATTATTTCGACATTATTGTTTTGGGTAAGAGCAAGGTCAAGAAGAGTAAGCTTCAGGTTAGATTTATATAGGATAGCTACTCCACCTCCTTTCTTGGAGGTGCGATCAAGTCTAACAATGTTATATCCAGGTGGGGTAATTTCATTATCTTTAATAGATGGTTTTAGCCAGGTTTCTGATAAGCATAGAATGTCAAAGTTGTGTACTTCTAGTAGGGCGTGTATTTGACTAACTTTATTACAGATACTGCGTATATTTAGGTGGGCCAAGGATAGTATGTTTGTAGTTATAGTTGATGGAGGAAGGAGAGCTTTTATATGGTGACTGTGTGTTTCAGTAGTTGTAGGTTGAGGGCCTGGATTGAGGGCCTGGATTCATACTTATTCTGACTGCTGTGTGTTTTTCTATAGAGGTCTCTGACTATTCTAGAAGTAGCAGTGGCTATAGCAAAAATAAGATAGCTATAACATTATAAACTGTGGCCATCACTGTCAGAACCTCATATATTGGCACATCATGGACCAGTAGATAGTGGACCAATACCAGGTGGACATAGAAAACATAAAACAAGTTGAACTGTCACCCACAAGTAGAATCAAGTGAGTTGTACAACTTAGATATGTCATTGACTGGAAGGGCATATACCACATTAACCATTTTAGCTGCATTGAGCATTCAGTGATCGACAAGAGGAAAGGTTTATTATAAAAGACATTAGCTACAAAGTCAAATTCAGTAGAATTACATAAATATATATATAGGAAAAGTGCATACCCCCAAATTTGTAGTTAATAAAAATTGCTGAATATTGGGATAAGTGATCGAAAAAAAATGCTGATCACAGGATGACGTAATTTTTTGTGGGAGGGTGCAGTAAAATGGGGAAAGGGAATTCCCATTTGTTGTGCAGTCTCTAAGTTGATATGCAAGCAATGATGCCCAAAGGAGTTTGTATTACTGTTTAAATAACATATGCCCAGGAGTGTTCTAAGGCCTGATGCTGCAGGCAGAGGGCCTCTACACCACTGAAATGAGTGGAAAAAAGCCAGGTTTAGCAACTTCTCAGACACACACACACACACACACACACACACACACACACACACACACACACACACACACACACACACACACACACACACACACACACACACACACACACACACACACACACACACATAATCCTTGATCTGTCTGCTTCAACCCCCCCACACACACATTTTTCCTGCTTCTTGCTATCCACATTTATGTATTTATTTATTTATTAGTTAGTTAGTTTACTACTTCATAACTCTTAACATTTAAAGGATCAATGATGATGGAATGCCTGCTGCAATCATCTGTCACTTGACTATCTCTCACTCAATCTTCTTATGCTTTCATGCATACACTTGCAGACAAGCACATGCACGTGCATATACACACATTCTTCTTCATTTTATTTATCTGTTAGTTTAATTTTACAGTCTCTAAACAGCAAAGCACTGCCTATTGAGCATAACAAATAGAGGCCATTTGCTTTTTAAATGTCAAAGCTTCATGGCAGCTTAATATATTGCTTGAAGAGGTAAACTCGTTTTTGTTCTGCGATCAGGGTTTAATGTACAGTAAAAATGTAATCTTTTGTAGTTCGGGGGGAGTTGCTGTCACGGATCTTTCCCTCAATCTCATATATATATATATATATATATATATATATATTTATATATAGATATTTATATATATATATATATATATATATATATATATATATAAAAAATATATATATAAATATATATATATATATATATATATATATATATATATATATATATATATATATATATGTGTGTGTGTGTGTGTGTGTGTACATGTCATAATTGGACACAGGAGTGAACCAGTATCTACTGCCAATCATTAGCGGACCGGAGTTCCGCTGTGGCGGCCCCTAACCGGAAAAAGCCGAAAGACACAAACAAACAAACTGTGAACCAATATTTCCATTTCTAAATGGTACAGAAAATCTAGGCACAGAAAAACAAAAACAAAATAATTCTGACTTTGAACTCCCTGTCAGATGCTTTAAATACCATTGAATGTCAATGTCCTCTGGTACACTGCAACATGTGCAAAATACAACAGTTAACGATTGAGTCCTGAATGTCATTCTTGTAAACAACTGACTGAACTATACACAAAAAGGCCAGAATTTTCCTCTTACTAACTTCCTGGAACCTTGTCAAGACTTTTAATTTGTCCGCTATTTGGCATTTAGTACAGAAACTGATGATCATACAACAAATAAGACATTTATTGTTGTACCACGTCCAAAAACCTCATACTTTGGCTTCCATTCCATATGGAAAACTACTAATAATTAGCAGACTATGTAGTGATAATAATGATTCAAAAATGGAAGCAATAAAAGCCATGAAAATGTTCTTAAATAGAGGATATGATGAACAAATAATAGTGGACAGTTATATGAAAATTTATGAAAATTGTAATATGAACAGAGAAATGAAACATAGGGATAACATAGTAAATAGGAATCTAACAATAGAGAATAACATCATATTTTTTGTTACTAAATATAGTCTTTTCGGACAGATTTAATAATATATTAAGAGAATATTGGAAAATAATTGTGGCAAGTGCCTTGCGTGTCTAAATTAGAACTTAGAACATCCTATTAGAGGGGGCGTAATATACAAGATTTTCTAGTACATAGTAGATATAAAAGACCAAAAGAATTGATAAATAGAAATATAACAAAACCAGGCACTAGTCCTTGTGGCAGATGTTCTGTTTGCCAATATATAGTACCTACATTCCACCATATCAATGGAAAGAAATTTCAAATACAAGGTTGTTTCTCTTGCCCAACAAAGGGCATAATTTATGCAATAAAATGTTCATGTAAGTGTTTTTATATAGGTGAGAGTAAAAGAAGTTTAAGCGAAAGAATTAAAGAACATGTTAGGGATATAAAAAATAAAAAAATGATAAGTCCTGTAGCAGATCATTTTAATTCAGTACATAGAGGTGAAACAGATAGTTTAGCGGTAACAGTTTTGGAACATATTTCTGTGCATTTTTCTGGTGAAGATTTATTGAAATATTTATTAAGAAAAAAGGAATCAATTTTTATAATGAAATATAACACTTTGCAGCCCACGGGCTAAATAAGGAATGTCATTGTCAGAGTTTTATTTGATTTTTATTGTTGAGTTGTTAATAATGTAGATTTTGCTTTAAATATCTTAATTAGCCAATTGATTAATTGTATTGGATTTCAATATAAATAGGCATGCTGTGAGTATGCATTTTACTCTGTAAATGCTGTTACGGCCAAGGCGCTAGGAGTTTTACTGGTGAAGTTTTCACTGTGTTTTTTATTGTCAAATTCGCTGTGGAATTAAACAGACTTTCATCTGGAAAAGGTGTTACTGGTTTTTACACGTGGTACAACAGTTTTCTTTCTCAAGTGTGGTTTTGTTAAAATAAGACATTTATATTTAGATTTAAAATTAATCTGGCAGAATAAGTTAACCAGTACATACCTGAAGCCCAGTTTAAGTATCGGAATGGTCCACCATCGCTCCACTGCCAGCCAGAATTGAAATTCAAGCTGTTTAGACCTATCCATAATGGAGAACTTTTACCAGCCGTTAAACCTAGAAAACAGAAGAAAAGAAACATAAGAGACATACAGCTTGATCACCTCAAGAATCTACAAAGGAATATGGGACTAAAGTCATAATATAGAGAAGGATCACAAGTAACATATTATCTTAATACATTTACAGACTGATAGGCATTCATGGCATGCCATGACTTGTTCCTTATTTAATGTACTTTATGTGGACATGATAGGCAGCAGAATATACCCAGGCAGATATCATCTTACAGCATGTATAAATGAAAGCCATTCTTGAAATAAGTATTAGATACACGACTGTACATAATTAGTAACATGGCATAGTAAAGTAAAGTGCATAAGACTTTGGGGAAATATGTATAAAAATAAAGAGAATGTATATATGTGTGTGTATATATATATATATATATATATATATATATATATATATATATATATATGTATTATATATATATATTATTATATATATATATATATATATATATATATATATATATGTATTATATATATATATTTATATATATATATATATATATATATATATATATACACACACATATATATATATAAGAGAGAGATTATATATATATATCACACACACACACACACACACACACACACACACACACACACACACACGCATGCACACACACACATACACACACACACACACACACACACACACACACACACACACACACACACACACACACACACACACACACACACACACGCACACAGTCACACACGCACACACAAACAGACAAAAACACATAAAGAGAATACGACAAATAGCTAGGCAGATGTAGCAGAGAAAGTAGAGTGAAGTAGAATGGAGCAAATGAAAATATTGCACATATTTTAACCAAATGTAGTTTGGCCTTATGAATTCATAACTGGTGAATCCATGAATAAGTCTCCAAACTCAAAATGTGTCAGGAAAAAATATTTGCTTATTTATATATTTTATTTTCTTTGCAGTTAATGTTGTTCAGCTGGGCAGAGCCCATTTTTCATGAAGGCCCAATGAAAGAAAAAAACTCTAATAACATTTTTTGCACAAAGCAATACACCAGCTGTTATGTACATTAGACTTCAAAATGGATTGCCAAATACCACATCTCAAACTGCTTGCAACATGGCCTTAGAATATCTTCCCAGTGACTTTTTTCCATTACAGTAAAGAAACCCATGCATTCACCATAGTGACAGTCATGTTAAGAAAAGTTCTTGTCTTCTGTAACCAAGAGAACTGATGCCATATGCATGAAGACTCATTGGCAACTTACATTTTTTCCCACATCCCAACAATACTCTCCCATCCCACCATACAGCATACATGCTAAAGCCTACACTTTTAATTTTCTGTAGTACTAATAGAAGACAAAAACAGAGTACAGAAGGAAATAAAAATCCAGATGGGGTAATGAAAAAAGATATATTGTACAGGATAGATTGTCTTCTTAGAGAACTATTATTATGATAAGTACACAAATTCCTATCTGGTAAAGAGTGGCTCATCTTGAGTAACCAACAGGATGGAGTCTCCAACTAATTACACTGGAGAATGACCCTAATGAGAATAGACCATGGACACCAGTGTTTCCAACACAAAGACTAATACCTTGGATATTACATTCAGCTTATACACCCTCATAGCCATCTTAATGAAAGATCAAGTTGCAATTGCACAAATGTACAAGTACACTCAATATTTTTTGTTATGGAAAAGACAGCAAATGTAGCAACTACCCTAGTGGAATGAGCCCTATTAATCTGGACAAGTATCCTCAATGTTTTTTGTTATGAAAAAGGCAGTAGATGTAGCAACTGTCCTAGTGGAATGAGCCTATTAATTGCAGTTAAGGATCATTGATGCTTCATAAGGAAATATTCTACACAACTGGCTAACCAACTGCAAAGGCTGAGCTTAGACTTTGCAAAGGAGATAAACAACTGATAGTCTTTGCAGAAAGGCTTGGTCTTGTCTACAAAGTATCTTAGCTGTATACAGACATCCATGCATCAGAGAAAGTATAAACCTCTGTTTCAGTACTGTGGAAAAAAAAAAGCAGGTTGACAGACTGCTTTAAAACAGACTATATAGACACTTTTGGCATAAAGGGAGGATTCGTTCTATGTACCACCCTTTCCATGTAGATCACTAGGTAAATCGGCTTAACACTGAGAGCCTACAACTCCGAAATCCTTTTGGCAAAAGTAATGACCACTAGGAAAAGGTTTGTCAATGAAAGGTTCATTAAGTCTGTAGAGGTAATTGGTTCAAAAGGAGGAAGGGTGAGCTGTCTCTTAAATAAAGTAAATCTGCCATTATCGAACAGGATCATGAATGAAATGCCTAATATGAACAATTCAATGTAATATTGTCTTGAAATCCCTAAGGGAAGAAAGAAGACTATTCCTGAATGAAAATTCAAAATGGCAGCAACGTGAACCTTGGTGAAAGAATAAATGAAACCTATAACAAATATTCCAGACAAGAAACTGAGAAACAATGGGCTGAGCCTGAAAAAGAGTCCAATCTCTTACTAGAAGTCTAGATAGAAAAGTGAGACCACATATCTCTGTAGTTCTTCTGAGTGAAAGGCCTCTGTGAAGATGAGACAAGGAAAACTGCTCTGTCCAAAAAAGGTTTGCTGGCTGTCAGTGGAACTGGAGAAGCTATGCTGGAACTTTAGTGATTGAAGGTCATTATACGGTTTGATTGATGGGTAAGATAGCATCATCATGAAGTGATACATATAGAATGGTTTCTTAAGTGAATGTGCTTTGAGCAGGAATCATGTCTGATGGGGTCAGTGTTGACTACAAAGATAACTTTGACCTTGTGAATTCTGACTTTTGGATGAATTTCACCATCAAAGGAAATAGGGGGAAAGCATAAGAGAGAGAGACCAGGAGACATTATGTGGATGACAGCATCCTTGTCCAGACCACTTACATTTGTCTGATTAGAAATGCAAAAAGGTCACACACTGGTCATCCACAGAAAGAACACTTTCCTGGATATTGAAAGACCCAGATATGAATCAAGGAGCATTGATAAGCAGAAACTGATCCTGTCCATTAAGGATTTTTAATTTATGAGAATGAAGTTGGGAACCAAAAAGTAATGACATTTGATGGCCCACTGTCAGACTTTCATGGTTTCCTGACAAAGTAGGTTGGACTGAGTCTCCCCTTCTTGTTGCTGTATCGGACAATGGCCAAGTTGCCTAAGAGGGTTAGAATAACTCCTTAGAGTCCCTGAGGCAGGAAACTCTAAAATGCCAACTACATAAGGAGAACATCTCTCATGTCTAGAATGTCTATGAGGAGAAGTGATGACACCTATTGTACTGCCCCCAATAGAATAGATTCATCTCTGTTGACTGATGCCTGAGTATCCTACATCCTGCCATAAAATAGTGGAGGTGGTCAAACTAACACAGAATATGTTACCTGTAAACACTATATAGTTTGAGTGAAAGGGACAAAAAGTTGAAACTATGAGGCCACTAGATCTAGTCAGCTCACTGTAATACTGTCATGTGGCACCACATCAGTTACTGTTGTCATACGGTCAAACACTCTGAGTCAAATCCCTGCCTGGCACAGTCTAATATGAGTGAATGAGCACCATAACTTTTATGCAGGAGAATTATCCTGCATAGACTTATTATCTGGAGTGCAGTGCACTTGATAAACACTAAGGTTTCACCTAGAAGAAAGTGAGATTTGCAAGGTTTGCAATGATTCACATGAAAAGGAGCAGCTGGAGTAAAAACTCTCAGTATTCTAACAGCTCTATTAATGAGGAAGCAGCTTTGAGTCAGTTATCTAGGCAGGCAAAGATTCCAGCCCCCAGTAATGTCAGGAGCTGGTACAATGTGCATATCTTTGGTGACCACCCACAGTACAGAGACGAATATAAAGGAAAGGAGCCTAAAATGATATTTACTGTAGTCAACTTAGAATTGTAAATAGCTCCTGGACTTTTTGTGATCTTGAAATGGAGGCAGACCTCTTGGAGGTCCAAAAAGCGAATACAGTCTCCTTCTGACAAGCAAGTAAGGACAAACTTAACAATGAACACATGCATGGTTTCTTTTGAAACAAGGAATTAAGGTCAGTAAATCCAGTATTGGCCTGATGCTTTTGTCTTCTTTGACAAAAAAGAATCTGGAATAATATACTGAGACTTTTTGTTTGGTTAGAACATTTTATATTATACCTATTTGCAAGATGGTGAGAACCTCCTTCCTTGTCACTTATTTCTGATGGTGTTGCACATTTATCAAGGGTAATGAGGGGGTCAGGGGAGGGGTAATAAGGACTGAGTATCTCCTGGCTATGATTTCCCCTCACTTCCTTGTTCCTGGCTATCTGCTCCCAAGCAGAGTAAGCTAAGATCCCCCCCACCAGCTTCCTCCAAAGTGTATTCATTGTGAAAGTCCTCTGGACTACTGCTGTATGCTCATAGACTGACCAAGTCATCTCCAAGAGCACCAGGAAACCTTACCTTTGAGAATAATCTGCTGGGAATTGGTCTTGAGGTTATCTATTTCTTGCGGCTTCCATTTTTAGTGACAGCTTTTGTGTGCCCCACTGGAATCACATACATTTGATACTGCCTCACCTGTGTTTTACTAAGAGAATGCAGTGTAGGGTAGAATGTTGACACCCACAGCAGTAAGGGCTTTTCACCTTTTTCTATATTTATAAGGCATTTTTGCATTTCCTATAAAAGAAGAGACCTGAAAAAGTCAAGACTAAAGGATTAACTTTATGTCCTCAGCAAAGTCAGTAAAATGAAGCCAGGAGTTCCACTATGTGACAACGTCAGATCCTGCAACCAATGCAACTTCCTAATCTGCACCATTCTTATGCTTTAGGAAGAGGAGAAGGTTTGTTTCCACAACTTCTACTTAAGTGACCTAGCTGATAATTCAATATCTGTTGCATTTTAATAATCAATGAAATGCAAACTATTGACTAAAATGAGAAACAATATATTCCAGAAAAACATGTAAAACAGCCGAAGTAAACTCCATCACCAGGATTTAATAAAATCCATGTAGGCATAGTTTAAAGCCTACACAGAAGGTACCTTGGTCATGCACAAGGTTCCCCCTCAATAGCACTCCATGCATACTAATGAAGGCATGTTACTGAGGGACAACCATGTAACATGGTTACTGATCAGTGTAGGAAGTGTGTTACTGTGTCCGGAGATGAGTAACACACCCCCTACACTGTTAAAATGCAGAAAAGCAATGTAAGGATATGTATTAAAGATTTTGTTTTTATGTTGGCTTGACGAGCACAATGGACACATGCCAGACATCTAAAAATAGAAACTGGATACATTTACTGATGAATGCAAAGGTCAAGTTTAAGCATAGCTGAGTGGGTTGTGTGGTATGGTGCGGTGCTCAACAGTGCTTAACGTAGGTGAGAGATATATATAAAAGTATCACAGCATTTTACACATCCACATAGCCAACTGGTTAGAGTGACAACCATAGGTGTAGGGTTTGAGTACAGAGAAGGGTTATTAAGCATTTATTTTCCAAATAAAAATTATGCCAATTATTTTTAAATCCTGATGTGTTGCATTCAGCTAAACTCCACTAAGCCCTGCTAAGCCATGCCAACCACCACTTAGACAAGATTTGTTTTAGCACTGCTTGGCACTGAGCAGCTCCACTTAGCTGGTTTGCGCACTGCTAAGTGGTGTCAAGCACTGCTAAGCATTGCTAGTTTAAGCACTGCTAGCAGAGCTCAGCTGATTTATACTGTGCTAAGTGGTGTGCCACATTTTTAAAAATTTCCCAGTGGTGTTAAAGTGTGGAAAATCAGGGTATATTAAACACACTATGCAGGAATACTGTAGAATCCATTGGAGTTCAACCTGTAAGGATACTATGGCAGGTGTTGGAGAGGGTATGGGCTTTTGGGCGCAGCAGTGGAGCATTGAGGGGTCCAGGGTCATGATCGGACTCCTAGTCAAAAAACAGGAAGACTGGCTCATACAGGGTGGTTACTGAAGCTCTGAGTTCAATGTGGAGGCCTGGGACTGGCTGGCAAGGGACCTCACCAGTGCAACTGGTATCCCCCACACAGGTGAGCAGTGTCGTCACCATCACAATGACCTGAAAAGAAGGAAAGGGGCTGTCTTGGATGCCTGCATCCAAGAATTTCAGGTGGGCAGTGTTCCACAAGTGTATAGGTATGTTTACCTGTGTTTCACCAATATTTAACCGTGAATGTCTGCTAAACTGCTATGAATAATGGTGTGCTTCTCCCCCGGCAGCTGCAGAGGTGAGAGCTCACAGTGTCGAGGCACACTCAGGAAACCTGGCCAGGTTCCAGTATGAGTGTGGTGAGTATGGATGTAACTTCCAATCTATAGTCATATAACCAAGAAAGAGTAAAGCATTAACTGTCATTAGGTATATAAACAGTTCTCATTGTGTTATAATGAATGTGATCATAAACTTGGACTACAATAAGTGACAACTGCCAAATGTACTGCAATAAGCAGGAAAGAGTAAAGCATTAACTTGATTAATTAAATGAAATAAAGTGTCTATCACAATAACTGTGAAATTACAGCTGTATTGCAACACCTGCATTACATTAACTGTTGGTCTGTAATAAACTGTTGTGCAGTACTTGTGGAAAGACAGCTGATATTTCAACCCAGTAACAATATATTGTGTACATCTGCAATTTATTTATTAATGTATAAGCTACCTAGTCTCTCTGCCATGATTGCATTTCATGCAGCTGTGTCCAACTGTCACTGTACTGTATTATAACACTACAGTGTTAGTAGCAGGTCATATTTTGTTTCCAGGTTAGCTCTAGGACACAAAATCAGTCAATCCGATATCAGTAGTGACTCAGTAGCTCAGTTTGTTAAATGTTGTGTACGAAGAACATTTTGCTAGACACAGACCAGGGTTCAAATCCAGTTCCGTGAACTAATAACTATTATTGAATTACATATGTTATGATGACAGATATTCTCTCCATAGGGACTAGTGATAAATGGGTGAGATGGCCCATAGTTTGTTTAAATATTTGTTTGTTCAGCTGTCACAGACTGCTGAAATCATTCACATGAATGTGCTATTTATCTGCACAATAAAGGTAACAGGTTCAATAATAACAAACTATAATAAATTAAAAGAAATAAAAAATGAGTAATAACAGATATCATTCTCTTCGCAGGGACACAGGTAAAAGGGTGAGATAGCTCATAGTATGTGTAAATATTTGTTTTTTCAGCTGTCACACACTGTTGAAATCATTCTCACGGATGTGCTATTTATCCCACAATAAAGGCAACAGGTTCATTAATAACAAAGTACAATAAGATAAAAGAAATAAAATGTGTAATGAAGGTATGGCTGTATTCCTGGAGTGTCTTGTAAAAATTGATGCAGTCAAATACTACATGTGATGCATACGTCCCCTGCAGTCAGTGATATTATGTACGATCCCCATGCCTGCCAAGCATGGCATGATAGTTGTGTACTATCTGTATTGTACACATGCATGTCTCTCAAGTGTCACTCTGTCATGGAATGTAATTGCTGTTGTGTAATCCTTCTGTCACAGATGTCATCAACATATGATTCATATGTCAGTATCACATTACTTGTACATTAGTCCACAGTACTCCTTGCTATTTATATATGTCCACTTGATGTGCAAGTGCTCTTTGTAGTTGTGTACCTGCAGGTGCTACTGCTTGGTCCATAGTGTCCCTTGTGGATAGCTTGAGAGGTATATATGTGCTACAGCAGCTACAGAGCACATTTACACATAAAGAAAGGACAGACCAGTAGAGTAGATAGCATTACTGTTGTCAGCTATATAGCCCAAGATGGTATTAATGGACTGTATTTCTCTCTCTTCATACCCCTTATCTTCACATAATTATTACTGTTATATACTGGTTATGGTTTACTATTAACATATGTTGTTCCAAAAACTGTGTTTTGTTAATGTTATGTATTACTATGGTTGCATATTAACATATCTTGTTGAATTACCTATTTGGTTGACCTTATGCTGTAACTGTTACTGGCATGCTGTTCATATACTGACTGTTCTGGTATTTATTGTTGTGTTTCACATAATATGCATTTAACTGTAATGAGGTTATGTACAATGTTCTGGCATGCTGTTATTACTAACAATGGTTTTATTCATAACTCACCTATGTTTATTGCTCTACCTGCATACCCAGAGCAGGTTTGGGTAGGCTGGTTCCTGGTGATCTGCCTACCTTACCTCAGCTGGCCATGGCACTGGTTACCAGCTTATCTGGGACCCAAGCAAGTGGTTCCCCCTCTGCTGGCCCTGAACCACCTTTGGGTGGAACCAGCTCAGGCGACAGGGCCTGGCCCCCCTGGAAGCAGGGGAGGAGGGGGTTGTCACCCAGGATCAGATACCAGCAATGGTGCACAGGATTGTCCATAGGCCTGAGGTTGCTGGCACCCAGCCTCCACCACAGCCACCTTTGAGGCAGTGAAGAGCAGTGTTGACTGCCCATGGGTGGGATCACAGTCATGCTGCTGCCTCCTGGAGGCACATGCACCTCTAATTCCACAACACCCTCTCCATCCAAGTTGTCTACCCTCCTCATGTGTCACGCACCACCCCTGTATGCTGTCTTGTCTGTCTTGCCTGTCTGCAAATGCACTCTCTCCTACCAAACTTACCTATATCCCTTCCCCAACATTCTACTTATTCTCTCTTAAAAAAAGAGCACCTGTCTCACAAAAATAATATTGCCCCATATATAGCTCTCCATTTCTCACATGTGTCCACTGGACACAAGTAATTATTACATTACTTAATCAACAGTGCATTAAATATTGCACTGTTGTGCCATGTCATTGGCTAATGAAAGTGCAACCCATCTCTTTTGGATGCAACTAGCAAGTCTGATTCACAGATTGCTGCACAGGCAATTACCTGTCTATTTAACCAAAAACACACAAAGGTGGAAATAACTGCTCCAAAACTCAAAACACCACCATGACCACTGGATGCCTCAGAGACCTCTTGGAACCAATAAGGAATGCACCAAAATAGTGTCAAACAATTTTATTATGCTTTTGTCAACCAGACTTCTTCAGAATAAAATCACAGGGATAAAACCTCTCTTTTTATATAAAACTAATTAATAAATAAAACAATCAACTAATTAAGACAATCCACTAATTAAGACTCTTAAAGCACTTTAAGAATGTCCACAGTTTTGCACCCTACATTTGGCACGGTTTCACAAAAACATATATGTCTGGTAAAATACTGGCAAGTCATTAAAGATTGAGGTTAGAAAATCATGACAGACATTTGAGTGTCACATTTCATACCATCCACAAAACACATGCTAATGCAAATCCTGTGTCACAGACTGTATGCATGCACATATATCTTACAAATACACCTACTGCAGCACTGACTCAGTAGCTCAGTTGGTTAAATTCCTTGCATGTAGTACAGTTTGCCACCCACAGTTCTGGGTTTAAATCCAGTGGGATTCATTTCAATTACATTTTTGTGAATACAGCAAATAATGACTGAGTCATGCAATTTTAACCAAGAGAGGTTGCTGCTACTGAATTAACTGCTACCCATGTTTGCAAGTCAAAGGCTTTTAGGTAGGGACACACTGCACATATTCGTATAGCCTACCTATATGTTGTCTGTTACTCTCTGACTGGCACTGTTACATAACAGATGTACCTTAAGCACATGCCTCAACTGGACTGTTATGGATACCCTCACACTGGCTCTGCTGTAACAACAGAGCTGACACTGCTCCCTCAGTGACACATACAGCATGCTGTACTCCAAAGTGTTCTCACTCCCCCATATGTGCCTTAGGCTGCAGCAGCAGCTGCAGACTGAAACATATGCAGCTGCTTGTTAAGCTACCTTTTACAGACCTACTATAACTCACAACCCCCTAGAAAAAGGGTTCCTGACAGCACACATACATAAAGGGGTGGGGGCAAAGGTCGAGTGACAGGGACATGTTTCACAGTGTGCCCCTACAAGCATAGTTAGTTGACAGACTAACAGATACTGTAGCAGAATGCATATTCTGATGGGTATGACATGTGACACTGACATGTTACTTCCCCCTTACTGACCTCAACCCACAATGTTTAACAATGATCTGCCAGATAATCACAATGTCATTTGACAATGGCCAAACATAGCATGAAAAACTGTGGAC
Source organism: Protopterus annectens (assembly GCF_019279795.1). Taxonomy (NCBI): domain Eukaryota; kingdom Metazoa; phylum Chordata; order Ceratodontiformes; family Protopteridae; genus Protopterus; species Protopterus annectens. The sequence goes on along the minus strand of NC_056731.1, from coordinate 120,296,110 downwards.
CTACCTCATAAATCCCAACAGCGGACAGTATTTGTACCTACCCTCTATGATACTGTAGTCTCCACACCTCACTAATGTCCATCTCAAAGACTAAGAAAGGGTCCAAGGCCTACATGAAGGCATTAAATATTGCACTGTTGTGCCATGTCATTGGCTAATGAAAGTGCAATCCATCTGTTTTGGATGCAATTAGCAAGTCTGATTCACAGATTGCTGCACAGGCAATTACCTGTTAATGAGCATAGCTTACAAAAGGCAAGCAACTGCCTATGGAAAACATGTCTGTAAGTTGCTTTACCAAGACAGAGTACAATTTATCAAGCTTTTTTCTTGAGGGTTTGTGCACAAAAGGATTATGTCACTCTGCCAATTATGTCATGCAAGTCCTCATATAATGGGACACAGATGGGAGGATGCAGGTATAGGGAATAAGGATTATAACAGTAGGCCTGTAGTACATCTCTGGGAATGACATGTTGGTGATACTCTGCTGTCCAACAGCTACAGGCATGCCTCTCAACTGTGTCTGCTGTGACTCTCACTCCCTCCTACAATGGCTCCTGTACGAAAGCTAATGGATTGTGAGGTAGGCATGTTGACAGTAAGTAAGGGCGGACACAGCTGTCATATCACATGATGTACTACCATTCAGCTCCTTTCAGTTTGTGAATGTGACACAGGAATAGTTCAGATATTGTAAAGGTGTCCCTGACTGTCCCTGGTGTACTCTGGCTAGGTCACTGTATTGTCAACATTCATATCTCATCATTTGAGAGCTATGGCTAACATATCTGGCAAGCCCATACAGCAGAAATTCAGGTCATAGCCATTATTACTGGGGGACACAGGCCCAACCTCAGCAACAGAGTGCACATATTGGTCATACAAAGTAAGAGCATGAATAGAGTAACAGATATTACTGTAGCATATGTTTTTCCTGAGGGTTCTGGAGTGTGACAGCCAGATTCTCTATATTCTGACAACATCCATCAATTATTGGTCAACTGTTTTCCAGACATCCAAGTTTTGCAAACAGGACCACATATATCACGCACATGTACACATTCCGCAAACATCTTTGTACTGGACAGGTATGACGCCTACAGGGAAGATAAGCTACAGCAGGTTTGCATTGCTGTCTGTCATTGTGGCACACTGGTGTTGGTGGACTGTCCCTATAAACTTGTAATAATGTACATCTATTTGTCAGACAGTGGCTGTATGACATAGTAGCGGGACTTTGCCCATAGGGGCTACACTACAGTAGACAGCATTGATGGGTGTGGAGATATACAGCATACTCTGTCATGGCACACAGGAACATAACTGGTATTGCTACTGTGTTGATGACAACCACATACACAGTGTGTTGATAGACTGCGGGGTATGATGAGGGAGGCAGCAGTGGATAGTGCAGGCCATTTTGCTTGTGCAGGGTCTGTACATACTGGATATGCACATATCTGATTCTGTGATGTCTTCCCCTCTTGATCTCCTTCAGGATGGATGTATCAAAGAAGGCACCCACCATTTTCAGACACTGAAAACAATATTATCCTGGATGGCCTAATTCTGCATCATAACATTCTGCTGTCCAGGAGTCACCAGCATCATGAACAATGTGCAGCACTGTGGGCTGACCTTGTCACAGCAGTCAACCAAATAGGGCTACAGGACAGAACCTATGAGCAGGTCTGACACTGGGCAACAGATATGGTCAATGCTGCATGGTAAAGGGCTGCCGCTGTAGCCAGGGACCGTGCTGCCACCGAAGGATGGCCTGCAGCAGAACAACCACTCTTGGCCACAGAGGAATTCCTGGCAAACCTGGGTGCATCCACCAGCTCCCAAAAATCCATCACCCCATACATCATGGAATTGGGGGCCACAGCATCCACATCAGAGGAGCATCCATGTAAGCTTCCTATGTTGTTCATCACTGTAATACTGTATCAGTCATTGCGGCAGCCTCTGCGTACCAGTACATGAGTGTCAGGTCTATCTGCTTTTGGGGGGGGGGCTTGGTTTTAATGCACAGTTGTGCACACATACTCAGAATGTCAGCAATGTAGGCAGTATCATGTTACTTACTGTAGATGTTGAGATGTTCACATATTATGCATTAACAATGCCACATTTGGTATTGCTGACAGTACCTCTCCCTGACATTTCCATAGGTATGTCAGGTGTGGCTGGAGTCCAAGGTTCTGCACCTGGTAAGTGTGATATTGTTGTCTTATGGATCATATATACCCTAAGAATGTTAAGGGCTGCCATTGTGCCCGAGGCATAACTGTTATGATTAGCCAGAGTACAATACTTTTATGTTCCATTTAGGAGGGGATAACTGAAGTGCATTGAATGGGTAATCGCAATTGTATATTTGCAGGAGCAGTAACACATTTGCACAAATTTTTGAGAAGGTCTATGCAGCCTGCTATACAGGAGGCAATGACTCACAGATGCCTGTTCACACACAATATGGAGGCAGCACATACCTGAGGCAGTGATACTATAACTGGCACAGTATGCTCAAGATGGGTGCACTGTGTTTTAGGTGTAGGTCTATCAGATACACTGACATATTGCTTATCTCACAGTGTATAGTACTAGTAGCATTAACCAGACATAGCTGCAGTGCATGTTATAAGGGCCTGTCTTGTCTGTTTATGTTGTAGTCTGCTTGTTTGTTGTACATGGGATCATAAATAAGATGTGGTATGTATAATGTAGTTGTGGCACCTCACGTGTGTGTGTGTGTGTGTGTGTGTGTGTGTGTGTGTGTGTGTGTGTGTGTGTGTGTGTGTGTGTGTGTGTGTGTGTGTGTGTGTGGATCAGCAGACATACTAGTGCAGCTATTAATGTAGTTATGTTGTCTTCCGCCTCACAGGTGAACATGGGGGTTGAAGTCAGTCCCCCTCACAACCTGATGTCAGTGTCTCATCGGACTCTGATGGTAATGGTGGCCATACTGATGCATAGATGGGTTTGTTGGTGGCTGAATCTGTCCCATGAGTTGACATACTACTTCCTCCCCCATTGTCCCCCCACACAGTCAGTATGCCCACACATACCCCGTCCCCTGAGGCTACAGATATCGGACAGCCAGAGTGTGGCGACATCAAACAGGAGAGTGTGGCAACTATGGTATCAGTGAGTGTAAACAGTGGCCATAGCTAGAGAGCTGGTGGAGGACCCACACAGGCATATTGACAGGGGTGCTCAAAGGAGGACTGCTGCTCATCCACCACCTTTCACAGCTGTCACATCACAGGTCACTCAACGCATGTTTTGGTCCATCATGGAGGCATAGGAATGTTTCAAATGCAACACCAGATGGATGCCCAGGACTATGGATGCAGCACAGTTTGACATTCGTGACTCCCTCCACCATATTGGTGACACCATGGATCGGTTCACTGATGTAGTGGACAGATTGTGGGGTGAGACATTGTCGGTCCTTAACTGCATGTTGTCTGTGCTGGAACATCTGGCCGGAGTCAGGCATCAGACATGTGGATGTAGGTCAGCAACACCATCTGCTGAGAGTCCATGTGGCCATGCACACTCGCACTCCTGTAGTGACAGTACCTCCAGCACCAGAGAAGGGAGTGTGCTGTCCACACAATGATGTAGCAGGCCATGGGCATGTGGTCATGGGTGGTCCAGTGGGGGACAAGGGCCCAGCATGCATTAGTCATTGTCAGCTTCTAGCACTGCATCTGACTCTTGGCATGGTGGTGCCAGTCCCACTCCTGGCAGAGCCAGTTGTCATGTTCATGGCCAGAGATGGTGAACTGTCCACTCTGCCATGTATGGTCCACAGCTGTCCAACATACACAAGTGTAGGGCTAGCACTGGGCTTGACTGTGTACATACACACACTCAAACATCACTCTCACATGCAATTCACCAACAGACAAGCACAGCACCTCTCCATGTCCCAGCTAGCCAGCACCCCTTACTGATTTACACACATGCCGTCAACTGCTTGGCACAGCCTAGACCTCTGGCTCCCCCACACCACACCCTGTGCATGTGATGATACCTGTGCCACATCCCTGCCATCCATACCATCGATGCAGGGACATGCAAATATATGTCTGATGCACATATTGACTATAATCCATTACCTGTAGTTTTGTAGTGCGGTAGTGTTATACCATGACAGGTGCTGCATGCTGGCATGTGTCATGAGTAAGCATCAAACTTTGTGTACCTTTGTTGCATGATGTTAGATTGACAGTAGTGTTGCAGAATGACAGGTGTCTCACAGAACTGTGTATGTTTCTGTTCCAGGGGTCTGAGCAGCTAAACGTTGGAGACTTTGTGGCAATACAGCATCACAGGATGGCATGGCAGCACAGGAGACAAATGACATCAGCAAGGTATGGCTGTATATGTGTGTGGTTACCTAGGTGCACATGCCCACACACACACACACACACACACACACACACACACACACACACACACACACACACACACACACACACACACACACTGTGGCTGACGTGAGATTAGAACCCCTATCTACCTACTATTACACACTATAGTACTTATTGCACGCGGCACCAGTTACATCTGGTGAATATCCCTGTTATGTGTGCACAGTTAACAGTATCACCATTTCTGGCCAGTTGCAGTTTGCTAGGTGGACAATTGGCCAGTGACAATATGGCCTGTCGAAGTCTGGCATTGAAGCCATTGCACATTACATCACCTGTTCAACATTGTCTGTCTACAGGGTGACATTCCAGAGGCACAGGGTTCAGTGGTTGGGTGGATTATGTTATGTGGCCTTGGTGTGTTACCATCAGACAACTGTTGTGTGTATAGCTGCAGATAACCCCAACATTCTGTGTGAGGGGGGGTGCACATTCATACATCCCCAGACACATATACACATGTACATCTATATATTTAGGGTCTATATTACATCACTGGATGCTTAAAAAAGCGAATGGTGATTAATCGACCCTATGTAAGTGAAAACTTACAATATCAATCTGTCAGAAAAGCGATTTTTTTTTCCCTCGGAAAAAAATCGTTCCAACAAAAAAAAAAAAAGAAAGAAAACACTTTATAACATTACATTAAGTAGGGGGATTCGAGACACCAAGACTGCACTACAGTGCCGAAAATGGCAAAGTACTGAAGTGGCCAAGCAAATTCTTTCCCAGGGAAAGAATTTGCTTACATGCCACTTCAATATAACAGGGATGTCAACTTAGGTGTAGCTGTGTGTTAGCTAAGTGTAGGAGTATGCCCAGCGTGACTGCTAGTACTTACAAGGTGACACCAGGCCAGACCTACCTGTACTGCAGCCTGGGATTTTGTGTGTTGCAGCTAACTGAGTGCTGTACCTGATTCAACAGTCCAGCACCTCTCTGATATTTTGTCCAGGGGATTCCTCAGCTGTGTACTGAATGTATTATATGACTCATACCTATCGACTGTACAGATTGTAATAGACTGTACAGAGTACTACATCATATGTATGGTATGTTTTACATAGCATTGTGATTTTCTGGTATATCAGTGGCAAATCATTATAGATTTATGTTCAGAAATGATGCCAGACATTTGAGTTACTGACTCCATACACACCAGGAAACCCATGCTACTGCATGACCTGTTATTCTCTGCACTTTCTACATTTGTCTGGCCAGTAGTTAATCCTTCTCCTTATATTTGGGCCTTTGTTCCACTACTGTTCATGGCTGTGTCCAGATTTTCTACTGTAAGTGGTGGTAGGTATGATGTGACTGGGGTACATGATGTCACACCACACACAAGGTGACAATCTTCACACCTCTCACTGTATATGTTTTAGCAGGATGTCCAGCATTCCACTCCATATATCTGCTCTGTTCCTCATACAGTTGTGTTTTCTGGTACTATACTACTAAATGGAGCCCACTAAATTGTTGTAGGTACTGACACAATTAAGTGATGGCCTTTACATCCTGCTGCTACTCTGGCTTGTTGCAACCTGCTGTTATACTAGCCACCTTCTAGGTTACTCTGAGCATGTATAATGTCTGTAGGTTTGGCCTTCTGTCCCTCCATGGTCTCTGGCTTTGTCCAGCTGCCTTGCAGTAACAGATTGAGACATATTGACAGTCTGTGGGACTCTTACCATAGGAGTACTTCACATGCAAAAGTTGTGGGTGCAGCCAGCTTCAAACCATGAACGCCATCAACCATGCTACTATACTTAGCCCACTGTGCCACACCAGCCACCAGAACATGAGGTTTAATTCCTTACATTATCAACAGCAAACAGACATAACACTTTCACCACTGTATATTGTGGAAACTTGAACATGTAGCCAGGTTGTTGGGGTAGCCCTGGGATTGTGTGGTCTGCTGATATATCCATGCAAACATACTGTTACTGCAGTTGTATGGGAACACTGATGTGTTGGAAGTAGGGGACTCTAGCACTGACAGTCTTGCGTCTGTCCTATGACCCTGCTGTTTGGTATTTCCCTTGCATACTGCAGTGGGTTTTTATGCCTTGTGGCCTAATGCATATTATGGGGCAGTCAGTACTGGACAGAATACCTGTTGTCCCACATACTTGTTAGTTCTCTACAAGTAGCCCAGTAGCCCACTCTGTTCCCTTGCATACATGCATCACGTCCATACATATTTTACCATAGTCTAGTACCCCAGACATTTGTTATAAAGGAGAGTGACTTACCTTGTGAATGCAGCCATTGAGATACCTGTGTTGCTGGGCTGACTCTGTCTGATGTATGCAGTACACAGCCAATACATGGTGAGGTACAGGTTGTGCTGTGTGGTTGGCATTCTTTTTACTATGTATGTAAGTCGGAGTAAGGTGTCAGTCCCTAGGACCCTAGGTTGTCAGTGCATGTGCTATGTGTTGACTCTTGGCCAAGGCCAGGGCATACTGGGCATGTCTACATCTGCCTACAGGGGGTTCCTCCTCTGAGTCCCCCTTTGGGTGTGGCTGTGGGGACCTTGGCAGTGATGGGGGGCTCTGTGTCCCTTCCCTGTGCTGATCCTGATGCAGCTGTTTCCACAGGATTACATTGTGTAGCATGGCACATACTGTGAACACCTGTGCACATGTGACTGGAGAGTACTGCAGGGCTCCACCAGCTATATCAAGGCACCGGATCCATGACATGAGCAGCCCAAACACATGATGTTCCTAGTTTGTGCATGAGCCCCATTATGGCATTCATTGGTAGGTGTGTCTGCATTTCTGATGGGTGTCATCATCCATGGTTCCAGTGTGTAGCCGGTATCCCACACTAGATGGCCATATGGGATGTCCCCTTGGCAAACATCTGGTAAAGCTGTGATGCATGCCAGATATGGGAGTCATGATAACTGCCAGGGCTGTCAGCACACACATTCCTGATAATGCCCTGGGCATTGCACACAACCTGGCAGTTGATGAAGTGATACCCCTTGTGATTGACGCAGACTCTACTCTCCTCACCAGGCAGTGCTTTGATGTGTACATGAGTGCAGTCTATGGCACCCAGTACCTCATGGTAGTGTGCTAGACAGTAAAAGAGATGGATACTACTGGCCCTTTCCTCAGAGGTTTGGGGTAAATAAATGTGCTCACTGGCACATGTTTGCATGGCAGCTAGAAATTGGTGGAGTGCCCTGGATGCTGATGCATGCGAGATCCCCCCCCATCATGTCCTCAGTTGGTATTTGAAAAGTACCTATAGTTATTATTCTAAAGGCTACACATACCTTTGTTTCCACTGAGATGGATTCCCCTCTGTTGACTCTGGGTCCGAGTTGAGGATGGCAGAACTCACTCAGTTCTTGTAGTATGTCCCAGTCCACCCTGTAATGCTTTACAATCTCCAGCTCATGTAGCTCCTGGAAGGTTACTCTGGTCCTGAACACTCTTCTCCTTCTCAGTCTAGGCCTATTGTCAGCAGCAGCATCAACACTGACCTCAGCATCTAGCACATACAGATGTAGCAGAGCAGCAGCAGCCTCTAGCATTCTGTCAGTTAAAATTCCCAGGTCTGTACTCCAATGGTGCAGAGTATGGGGAGAAATCAGATTGTAGCGTGTAGACATAATTTATAGTAGTCTGCTGCAGATGCAGCCTGGATGATTGGCTAACTATGATGCATTCCACCTGTCAGGTACATCATTGAGGGATTTGAATGGTCCAGTGTAAGTGGGACAGTGGTTATCAGTAATTTATACATAATTGGCTTGTACAGGCTATTTCCTTTTTTTTAACTGGCTTCTCTGCTATGCACAGAGTCACAGTGTGCAAACATACTCATACCAGATAATATAAGCGCCCAGAAGCTAAACAAAGCTTAGCAGCACTGGACACAGACCCCTGCTTAGCTGAGAGGTGCACCGCATAAACAGGCACTGCTGAGCTCCAATCCACTTAAATGTATAGTGACAGCTCTTCTGTGGACACCAAAATGGTTCTGGGGCTACATGGATTTTATCTGCAGACACAGTAGCCCATTTTTGCTATTCAGTAACCCCAGCTCATTTGCATACAAATCCATGCACACAATCTGGATACTACACTATTCCAGGGCGTGCCTCCATAGCAACCACAGAAATCTACTATTGTACATAGGTATTCCATGCAGGACCATATAATGCATTATTCTCACATCTTTCTTATTTTTCATTTTTAAACTTTTAAATTTTTTTTGCTTGACGGCATGTTTGTGCACTGCTGCACACTGTGCAAACATAATATGGGTATTAAAAAAAATTATATTAAATTATTTTGCATTACTTTTTGGGCACACAGGGCATAGCTTTGCACATATCTGTGCATACTATGCAATTTCTGACCTTCTAAATTGGCTTTTACAGCCCCTGTTCAATTTTTATTTTCTTGCACATGGAAATTTTCATAAATACGAAACATGAAAATAGAAGTATCACCCCCTTTGTCAGGCTACAAAACTCTGACAGTTCTGTTATTAGTTAATTCATTAAAAACAACTTTTTCTTTGGAATTCACTTTAGTAAAAGACTTGCCCATAGATTTGTTCTGGAATCTATAAAAGTCAAATGCACATGCATGTTCTAAGGCTTGAATAAGGGGATGTAAAGGGTGGTGGGTAAATGGATTTCCTTCACAAGCTCAAAATTTCAAAACTTTGAATTGCAAATGGTCGAGACCATAAGATCGAAGTTTTGAAACTTTGAATGTTTTGAAAGGAGATCGCTGTATACAGCATAAAGGGAAATTTACAATATTATAGTAGAAATAAAGTCACTCCAGTGGAAATATAAAACAAATTCTTTAATAAAACAGAGTTAAAACATGGTAGTAAAAAAGCAACAAACAATGACAAGCTCTTTCGGCAATAGCCTTCATCAGATCCTGGTATCAATAGAGAAAGCAATGGATTTAAACAGCTGATAGCTAACATAATCAAGGGATTCATAATTATATTTGAAGTCTATGCCCTTTCAGTGCAGGTTTTAAAGGGACCATTACATTTAATTGAAGAAATCTATCAGTGTGTAAGTCTGCTATCCAACACATCTCTGCTGTTTCTGTCTTGTTATGCAAGTACCCGTCTCGTATATTCTCTTCAACAATCTGTAGAACCATGAAAATAAACGTATGATCTGGATATTTGGAGATGTGCTGTGCTAATGCATTATTCTTATTGTCCAATCTAATATCACAAAGTTGCTGCAGTATCCTCTCCTTAAGCTGCCTGTTTGTTTTGCCAGCATAAAAAGTGACACACTTAACACACTTACGATTTGTTATCACTGTAGTGCGATCTCAGAGTTGGTATATTTATTTAGCAGAGGGTTTGGGGGGTGGAGGGGGGCTTGCCCCCCCCAAATCATAAAAAAACTGTTTTGTTTTTATCTTTTATTACAAAGTTTCAGAATTTCGATCTTATGGTCTCAATCATTTACAGTCTGAAGTTTTGAAACTTCGAGCTTGTAAAGTAGACCTGTGTAAATACTATTTTTTCTGTATACAGTCAATGTGCTGGTACTAACAGAAGTTTTATTGTTAAACAAAATAATTAGGTTCAGTTTATGTGTAAAAATCCTCAGCTGAATTAGGGTATCATCCAAATCAAAACTCTGCTTGAGAACAAATGTGAACTCTTTTTCCAGGAGTGAAAAATGATCTAAGGTGACCTCCACCTTACTGTAACTAAAAATGTTGTATCCTTTATATTCAAAAGCTATGCCATCTGAAGTAGTGATGGTGTTGTCTACTGTTGTGAGTTCCTCATGTTGCAAGTCTTGTTGTAATCCCCCCATTCTGATAGTGCCAGCCCTGTTTTGGGAGTGTTGGAGGTCCCTGAATTAATTGTGTTAGTTGGCGAAATCTTGGAACCTCCAGGGTGATGATTGTAAAGGGTCAGTACAGCAAGGAATTTTTTAATTATTGAGACACTACAATTTTCATTAAGGAGGAGAGATTGGTTTCCAAACAGCAAACCTACTTTTAGTAATTCCTACCTCCATTTTTCGAGTTTCCATCTCCACAAGCAGTGGGTTTAGTGAGGGGGTCAATCTACTAGACTTTCTCCTATGATTTCTGATGACACCTTGTTTTTTTTGGAAGCTAGTAAACTAAAAAATGTTTCTGGAAAGAGGTTACCCACTGGACACCATACAAAGGATCACCTTGAAGTGCTTGAAGACAGGGGTGGTAAGTTACCTTTTTTAGGGTGTTGTGTGTCCCCCACCGCAACCACAACTTTAGTTACTACAGTTGCTACATGTTCCTGGCAAAGGACTTTTGTATTAAAATTCCAGGGAATGTTACATAATATTGTTATCATTGTTAATAGCAACTGGAATATTTTTTAAGTCTAACAGACATATTGGACAAGTTAGGTTCACAACCCCTGTTTGTATGCAACACTGGTGGTAATCTCAAGACAGCCTGAAAAAAATCATCTAATTTTGGTCATAGTACTAGGTCCATTGCAGGCATTAGGAAATGTGGTGCATGTGCACAGTGCCCCTATATATATATATATATATATATATATATATATATATATATATATATATATATATATACAAACAAGTGACAGCATAACTCCCAACCACCCTGAATTACTCGGTTTTTACAGAGTATTGGGGTCCAAATAATGGGATGCCATAATTTCTGAGTGGCACCCCTTCATTCCCGATTTTTTCCATTGTTTCCCAGCTTTTTTTTTTTTTTATTTTTTTGCTTTCCTTTTTTTGAGCTGATGTCATCACATGCATGATGATGTCAGCTACATCAGCCTGTCAGAATTGAGCTCAAGGGCACGCATTTCTGGCTTGGCTCACTGTTTGAATGGATCCATGAGTGGGAAGGAAACTAATTTAAGGATCTGCAATGCTCTGCTGCTGGTGAACGGACACTTGTTCACATATTTCTGCTCATGGGAGACATATCTGAACACTAGTTTCTGTTGCTGGAGAAAGAACACTTGGTTTTATATTTCTGCTCATGGGAGACCGAGTTTCTGCTGCTGGCCGTGAATGGACAATATTTTCAGGTATCTGAACTGTTTACATTTCTGCTTGTGGCACTCATATTTATATACGGATGTATTGTCAGGTATCTGAACCTTGCAGAGCAACTAGAATTCAAAATTTGATAGTGTTTTGTTTTATTTATTTATGTTTTAACTGGATGCAGCAGCCGGTTCTTCTCAGACTCTTTTTTTTTTTTTGCCCATGACAGTCCATGGGGCAAAGGTAAATGACACACACACTTTAGGGATATTTAGAAAGTGACAGTGTTTCTGATAGCCTGGAAATCTGCTGTAAATGTCTGCAGTTACAGCAGAGTAAGGAGATTTCTACCCACTCTCACTGTGAGATGTATGGGGAGATAAGTAGCTTAGCAAATGTGATTTTGTGTGTGTGTGTGTGTGTGTGTGTGTGTGTGTGTGTGAAAATGCCCCACTTTAATACACCTGGTGGCTAGAGGTACTCAGGCTCAAACCCTGTACATTGGGTACAGGTAAAAAGAGCCTAAAGTCCCTAGCCACTACCACTTGTGAAGTTATTCCTCATAATTTTGTTCTGTTCCTCATTAAATCTGTAGTTTTTCAGGATTTTTTCTGGCAAATCACTGAAGGATTGAATTCACTAAAATATTCACTAAATAATGACAGGCATTTGAATTTCAGACTTCATATTCCTCAGAAAATGAATGGTAACCCAAAATCTTTTATTCTAGCAATTTTCTAAGTTTTTAAGATCAGTATTTGAAATGTGTCCCTATTTTGAAGCTGGATTCCACCATTATTGTCTTTGCCCAGGTTTTTTTGTGCTAAGAGGTTGAGAGCTATGGTAAGAAGTGAGAAGAATTCAGTAAATGATAGCCATTTAAGTTTCAGTCTTCCTGTCTTTCAGGAAACAGCTGATTTGGCATAGTGGTATGCTGCTCTGACTGTAGTGCATAGGGTCCTGGGTCCAAGACTTGGCAGTGAAATGCATGGTGGTAACACAACATTTTATTCTACCAACTTTCCAAAAGTATACAAGCAATGTTTAAAATGTGTCCCTGGTTTTTGGCCTTTTGTCCTCCCTAAAACAAATGAAACTGAAAATAAGTGTGAGAAGCTGTGCAAGATGCCTATGGATTACACTGTCATATATATAATGGGTGTGCATAATATATGTATATATATATATATATATATATATATATGGGTGTGTGTATGTGTGTGTGCATGTGTGTGTGTGTGTGTGTGTGTGTGTGTGTGTGTGTGTGTGTGTGTGTGTGTGTGTGTGTGTAAGTAGACTTTTATGAGGGAAATGTTCTGAATTGGGCAGTTTTGTCGTTAGTGGTTAATGCATTTTTTTCATTGCCTACTGGAAAAATGTTCAAACAATACATTTAAAATGCGCTCTAACTTAAGTCTAACAAGTGTGCTGTACTATACAAGGAATATAATTTAATAAAGTTAGGAAGGTGTATCAAAGAATGCATATATGTTTCTTGTTTTGTGTGCAAGGGGCCTATGATTTGAAAAACAGCCCAAAGGTAATCTTTATCCACCACTGGCCAGATGCATTTTCTTTAGATGTGGGGCGGGTTTCAATGCTGTTTCAATGAATGTGAGTTTCAAGGGCAGAGAAGTTTTAATGCCAAGTCTATTTTCATTGTGAGAGAGTATTGGTTTGTTTAGAAGATATCTATTAGTGTTTGTGCATTGTGCTATAAAATGTAAAAATAGAATTCAAATAATCATTGTAGAAGTAAAGCAGTATGCATGCACACATGTGTTTATGATAAATGGGACAAAATAGCCAGGTAATGGGACATTGGAGAGGCTGCCGGGGGACTCTGGTGCCATATTTTGGTTGTCTGTTCTTCAGTTTGCATTTGAAGGTTGATATCCCACAATTCCATTGGAGTTGGTGGGGTTATGTAATTATATATTCAAATTTTACGTTAATCAGCGTACAGATTTGTACTTATTTTTCATGTGCCTTGTCCAGATTGTTGACGTTTCCAGGTTGAGCGGTATGAGTGACAGTGTTACATTACATTGAATAGAAGGTTCTAGTGACTCCAACAGAGTGGTTTACCTGGCCAAATATGAAACTTGTCTGGCTTTTTATACTGGTAAGACCAAGCACACTTAAAAAAATTATGAACATATATACGATACGAGGTGTAAAAATGCCAAAAATACTCCATGAAAACATTTTTTAGAATGTGCCAGCTTTCACAGATTTTTATTTGGCATTTTGGATTCTGTGGATATTAATCCAAGTTGTGGTGTGTGGGATACATGTCTAGAGTACAGGGAGCTTTACTGGCAGATAAGACTAGATGCCACCCATTTCCCTGGTATCAATGATTGTATTTCAATACAGCCAGTAATAAAGTTAAGAACTGCTAAATTGTATAATTTTTTGTGATAGACTTTCTATACTATACATGTGATTTTTTTGATTCTTTCATCCTTTCATCTTAATGGTATCAATTGAGTTTCTTATGGCGACATAGCTACATTTTGGTTTGTACAAACTATTTTTTTAACAATTTCTAAAATATATATTTCCAAACTACAACATTCATATTATTTGAATTTTTATCTGTGCAAAAAAATAACCTTTTTGTGTTTTGCTTTTTAGCATTCTTAAACTTATGTTTTAAGGTTTGTTCTCTGTTTATGCCTTATTAACCATTGTGCTATAGGGATTTACTTATGTTCTGTGCCTTTAAGAAACATAATTATGTTTTTAGTGTAGGTTAATTAAACCAATTTGAATCCCAAACAGTTCTGAGGAAGTCCACAATTCCTTGAGTCCATTGATTTGGACGGAAGCACTTAACTCTTACCTTATTTTTTAAATTTCTGTTGGTTGCAATTTGATAACGTTTTTATAGACATTGTTTTCACTGTTGGGTAATATCTGTTTTATGCTGCAGTATTTTGAAAGATTTGGACACCACCAGTAAATTTTGAACATCAGTTTTTTACACACCCTTGATAGGAGGCAGACTCAATCCCATGCACAAGTTAACCAAAAAAACTAAACAAACAAATCCTGTATCCCAAATGAATCAGTTGAATGACCTCAATGCAGAACATTTAAAAACTCCAGGCTTGACCAACAACAGTGCTAGAAATAAAAAATAGAAGCTTGAGAATACGTAAGCTGCAGTGGAGGAAATGTCAAAGCAAAGACAAAACTGAGCAATGAAAACAAATTAACAGCACTAGTAGCTCTTTCATGGTCTTGTTTCAACATAAAATTAGTTTAACAAGCTCTCATGTACTCATTAACAGGTTAGCTGTCATTATTCCATATTGTTCTTCTTGAAATCAAATCCCTCATGAAACCTCAGCAAATAAGTGAAGAAAGTTTAAACTACTCCACTGTAACAGTTGACCCCTTCTGGGTCTTTTGGCAAGGCTTTTCAAGTTTAAAAAAAAAGGACTCTTTTTGCAGGAGACCTGGGTAAGGACAGCTGCAGAAATCCTAAGGAACTTCTGTCCAGTTGTTATTCTCTGGCAGATATGAATGTCCCAATATTGGGAGTGCATGAGAGAAGCGTGATCACTGACATTGATGACAATGATGGCAGAATAACTTGCACTAAAAGTAGTACACAGTAAGAGAGAGACACATACCTAGTGCCTAAAACCTCTGCACCATTGTTGATGCTGGGAAAGCTGGTGATAGTGGAACTGGTACTGACAGGGCCAGTCTTGGCATGATCAGAATATGTGAGATAAATGGCACATATTTTTGGAAGCCTCACAAAGGTCCACACTCTTGACGGGTCAAAGTACATAGCCTCCCCACCGACCCATCTACATAAATCTTTCCTTTCCAAATTCAGGCTCCAGAATCACTTCCCTTGATGTCTACCATCCCTTGCTTATCTCTCACACCCACACTTCTTCGGACTGACCCTGACACTTCTTCCTCCCCCATCACACCCTGCTTGACAAGTGCATCACTCTTTTGAGCTTGGGGTGGGAAGTTACTTTATATTTTAACTGCGGGATTATTGTAATGTGAGCTTTCCACTGTTCAGTCAAGAATCACAGTTAACAAACGTTGTTATTCTGGATTTGACATTGATCTGAAGAAGTATACAGCTGTTCAAAATAGTTCAGTAGATGAAAGCGCTTAACTTTCACTTTAGTCATTCAACAAAGATTAATTTTAAATCATCTGAACTTAGTTTTTATTCACTTTTATTCAATCAATTTTTATTCACTTTTATTCATTCAGTGATATAGCCACCTAAGGATTACTGCACAGAGTTAAGAGCTTTAGGCCATTTTTCTGTTTTTCTCTCATTTAATGTACACAAATGTGTCATCAAGGGAGTTGGTGAAAAGGACGCACTTTCTCCTTTAATGTAAACAAATACAGTATTAAGAGATTTGGTGAAAAGGATGTACATTTTGATTACATACTAAACAGTCAAGCTATGAGAACTGCCCACATAATTAAAGGAGCTTGGACCACAGTGGACTGTATTTAGTCTCTGACCACCGTATGTATGCTATGATTCTGAAGTCCACACAATAGTAAAAAGTTAAGTCAACACACTCTTGAGAAATCTTTGCTTGCCTTTGTGCTTTATTGATTCAGCTTTCACTGAATACAACAACACTGTGTTCTGTAGTTTTCCATGGCGTATATAGAGAAAAGTACAAAGATTCATGGAGAAAAACAAGGCCAGCAAATATGAATGAGCTACATGAGTTTCCAAGAACTATCATTATACTCTGTTGCTTAAAGTTGCTATAGATGTGATAAGAGCCAGTACTGCATATTACAAATATCTACAAGGGGATCCTTGATGACCATCTTTTTAATTCAGTTCTTTGGTCCCACATAAACTTGACATTAATATAAGCGCATACCGTATTAAAATATTCAGCATTTAACTGCCAACAACGCCAACATCAGGCATCTCCAAACTTGAATGTGTGTTTATAAAGAGCAGGGTTAATTGTAACATTTTCAATCATTTAAAAATGGTAAATTGTATCATTTGGGAAAGAGATCCATGGTTGCATGTCTGGTAGATTTTGATCCATTCTGAATCTGATAAACTGAAGCCTTTCATTGACTCACATTTCCTTACTATAGGGATAGACAAATCAGGATCCAAATTGTACCACTGTCTGTGGAACAACTTAATGGTTATACTTATGTTATAAATAGAATTAGACTGTGAAAGCTGCTTTAGTTGGCCGGTTATCTACTATGCCATGGGAGAATAGCTAAAATGGCTAAGAACAAAACAAATGTGAAGTTCTAGAATTTGCTAACACTGTATCCCTTGCTGTCCTGTATTTTTAACATCCTGCCTACTGTATTTTTAAATGGACAGCATCCCATTTATCAAGTATATTACATACACCTTGTGCCATCCAGTTTCTCCATAAGATGGGTTGGGATTCAATCCTTATAAGGGGATTCTTGCCGATTTGGGAGGTGAGTAATAATAAATGTAATTTCTTCCGAGTTTGTGTGGTATTACACATGACATCCTCAGACCACTGCACTAAACCTTCAGGATTCCAGACTTGGTTGGAAAGTTCCAGACTGTAAACTTGCTGGGAGTATATAACATTTCTGAAATTCAACACAAAACCTTAATGGTTTAACTTATTGAGATCTGGTATGTTGTGATCACAGGATTTATTTCCAATAATCTCCTAAACTGAGAACTCTTAGCCTTCCTTGCCCTAAAAGTAAATATCATTTTTATATATCACTTGTCTAACGTATTTGTGAGAACCACCTGAATCTTACTGAGAAATGGTACAACCAGTTCTTTTCAGGTGTTCAACATTGAGTTAATGCATTCTGAAATCCTTATTATATTAGGTGTGCACTCATGCAACATATCTATATCCAGTCTAATTCCTAAATACTCTACTCATGTGGCTATTTCAAATGGAATATTAGATGGGTTTTATAAGAATCTGAGCTTCACTCACAAGAGGGAATATTTTTGTTATATTTAAAGTTAGTCTAGATATCCTAATGAAGTATTATAATGTTAGTAAGAGAGTATTCATACTATAACATGGTTTTGCCAGCACTGAGCCCAGTCATCAGCAAGCCATGAAGATAGAACTGTCATAGAATCACTGATATGAACATTATCAAAGTGTGACATCTAGTGCATATGCAGCCAAAAAAAACAGCAACAAGGCGAGGGGGCAGCCCTGACACACTCCTCTATTTCAAGCTATTTTAGAGAATAATATCTTAATAGTATTCCAACATGCACAAGAATTAAAATATAAATCCTGACATTTGCTTATAAACAGTGGAAGAAAATCCATAATCTGTAGTCAAAGTCAATAACTGGTATGACTTTTTTATGTAGCGTAGCAAAGAAAAGCACAGTTAACATCTGTAGAAAAGCATCTCAGTTTAACTACTGCCAGATAATATGCATATGAAGATTATTGTGATATAGCTTTATTTCCCTTATATGAGCCTGAGTTTAGTCCAGCAAAACCTGGATCATTTCCTGCAGTAATATTGTTAATGGCGGCTTTATTTTCTTATACAGTGATAGGTTTATGTAAGTTTTGTTTTGCCTCCTTTGGGATCCCAGGGATAGACATCTCTTGTAAATATGATAAGCAAACGTTAATTGAACAGTGAGAAGGTCTCTCATAAATTGTTTGCTACCCTTTTCACAGTTAATTGATTCTCAATTCTTTTTGCTTAAGAATCTTTGGGGTCATTCAAATCGAGCACAGTGGTCAGACTGGCACATAGTACATTTGAAAAAGTTATTGGTTGATGTCTTAATACTGGAAGTAATGAACACCATCCATACATGCCATTTATTAAACAATTTTCTGCTCTACTAAAGACACTTAATTTAAGTTGTGTTTTATAAGCAATGATCACCAAGGTGTCTCTCCATTTTAAGATATATCTTGCATCACAGCTTGCAGGAGAAAGACATCCCAGTTACATTTTAAATTTAACAATTTTTGTTACAAAACATTGCTAAATATTGTAAATCAATATTCTACTTACAAGAGTAAAGTATCTGGGGATCATCTTCACTTTGTGTGTTTTCACATGAAAGATTTTACTGAATTCAAACCACATTGTATTTATCTGTTGTATGTGCGGGTGTGATCTGGAGAAGCCACACTTATCTCCATATATCCATTTCAGGCATAAGCCAGTCATGCAGAAGCAGCTACATCATTTATGCAACATGCATTCATTCCCACATATTGCATTAATTTAAGTACAAAGAAGTTAAAATGGCAACTATGATACAATGAAGAAGAAACTGTTGCAGGAGCAAGTAAATGCATATGAAAATCTGATTTAAATCACTATTCATACAGGCTTGAAAATATTTAGTGTGTAACATAGAAATAGCTGATCATGGCTAGATCAGCTTGAAGTATATGGTATGAGTTGGTTCTGTGATAACTGTTGAATGCTCCAACACACTTCATTTTCAACCTCCAAGACATTTATTTGCTGCAGTATTAACAGTAACCTATTTAGTTGGTGGAAGGCTGCAGGCACAAGTAAAACTCAGACATTCTACCTCCCCTAAAGAAAAGAAATCTGGTCACCTGATGATTATTCCTTACTTCCTTTTGCAGATCTCTGCAACCTCATCTGCATTAAAGAATTGCTACAAAATAATGGATGTCAGTTTTAGAGTAAGTTTTATATTGATCATAAAAGTGTACATTCATAGAGCATCCCCGCTTTTGTGAATAAATTGAATAACAGCTATAACAAATTATATACAGTTAGCAAAGGGGGGTGGATGGAGGGTGACAAAGCTACAGTGATCACTCCTCAAAGAGCAACTCTTATGGCAAGCATACACAAGCACAACTATATTTTCTTCTTTGGTGGGGGGGGGGGTCACTGCACCACTAATTCATACACCTAGGCTGATTTCCAAGCAATGTTATTGTACCCAAGGCAGGAGGACACTTACAGGACCCCCCCATAGTACAACTTTGTCAAAGTTTTCATGTCTCTAGCCTGAACATTCAAATTACAGTGCCCATTTTGTATGTTCTTAAATATACTGTTCAGAAATATTTAAGAAATACACAGCTGGTGTCTTTGCTGCCCTTGTGGAATGGACTCCTATTGTGTCTTGCAGAAGTTTATACATTTATTTTAACAAACATCAGGGGAGAGACAACACCATTTTTCCAAAGTTTCCTTATTAACTTGTAGGATTTTGTTTCCTTTGTCAAATTAAGCCATTCTTTGATCTGTTTTCTTTGATATTTCTGGTACAATATCTAAGTTACCTGTGTACAGCAAGTTAATGTAAACAATGTTCCCCATCATTTTGGTAATTTTCATGAAATAGTGGCAGTTGAACAGACTGATAAAGATCAGAATTAGTTGTAGTCTGGTCATGAAGACCAGGTTAGTCTTAACTAAACAATGGCGATTGGGGAATTTACCATTTTCCCACTGTAGCATGATCTTGGAGTTGGTATATATATATATATATATATATATATATATTATCCAGGGGGTGTGGGGGTGCAAGGGGGCTTTCTCCTTGCAAAAACATAGATTTTGCTGTTTTCTAAAGTTTGACTTTTCGAAATGTCAGTCATATGGTCTTGACCATATGAAATTCAACTTTTTGAAAAGTCAAGCTTCTGAATGGGATCCATATACATACTCTAGTAGATCATTTTTAGAATTAAAGCTAGGTTGCCATTTATAGGGTAGCATAGGTCTGGAACTGTGCCTGAAGAACACACACCTATCAATATCACTGAATGAAGATAACAAGTAACTAGTTAACAGCAGCAGTCCACATCCACTGCTGATCTTTGTCTCAGGTAACTTGAAATGGTGCACATAGCTACATACTGTAATAATTGGAAAGTTGAACCTCTTACAGTCTAAACCATATGATTGACTTGTCAGAAAGTTGAAGCTTTTGAATGGAGATTATAGTACAGTGGCTGTTTTGGAAATTTACCATTTTTCCCACTGTAGTATGATCTCAGAGTTGGTATATATAATATGCAGGGAGTGTTTGGGTGCAGGGGGCTGGCCTCCCACACAAAAATATAGATTTTTGTTTTCTAAAGTTTGACTTTCCAAAAAGTCAATCATATGGTCTTGACCATATGAAATTCAACTTTTTGAAAAGTCATGCTTCTGAATGGGATCCATATATACATAGCCGGCCTTTGGCATAGGCCAACTGAGTGGCCACCTAAGGCGCTGCTCTAGCAGGGGCACTTTTCCAGTAATCTGGATGGTGCAGGTAGACCTGTTTAGGGGCACCATGTGGTATAGGTGGGCACTGTGGAGCCCTTTTGCCTAGGGCATCAGTTGACCCAAGGCCGTCCCTGCATATACATATATATATATCTACATATATGTGTCTCTGCTTAAGGTTTCCATACACCCATCTTTCTTAAAATATTATACACAGTAAATGAAAGCAGTTAAATCAGTTTGAAATAAATATTGTTGTCTTCAAGCTTATTGTAAACATGTTCTAACAATGTACATCTTTTATTGAGATGTTCACGTGAATAAATGTTATCACACTGACCCAAGCATGATGTTTCTTGGTCTGGATTTTATACCAGAGATGAGATTTTATGTGTTCTTTGCAATGATGGTAATTTAATTTATGTATGTATACACGATATCAAAGGTCAGCTTGAGGGCTGTTCTTAATGATATGTGTGTATGATAGATGTACTCTTTTAGTGCTGTATAATTGATCAAACTGTTTATATAGCTAGGAATCGAAAACACTGCACATATTAGGGAAAACAGAGCTAAATAATGTGTTATTCCTGCAAAAAGAATTGGTGCTTTGCTGTTATCCCCTGCATACATTAGTGAACAGAAAGGAATCATGTCATCAGTATCAAAGGACAGTATCTTATATTGTACTTCTGCTAATCACAGTGTGAACCTCTCCATTTAATGAAATGTTTTAAATGAACTATGGACAATGTGAATGGACCTGTAATGTAGTTGGAAAATGGTATTGTTCTCTCAAAGAAAGGAGTACAAGTAGTCAAAAAAATCTGAATTGGCTCAAGATAAAAGTGAAAAATGTTGCATTGCACTTGTTTTTTTTTTTCTCACGTAAATTTAATATGTAAAACAAATCAGTAAAATTGCAAATGACTGCATTTGCCACTATATAGTGTGAATTACATTTAAGAATGAAATCTAAAATCTGATTACAGACTGCACATTTGCACTCCAAGTTGAATGTTTCTTGGTGGTTGCTGCAATAAGTAAAATGATAATGCATTATTTGGATAGTAGCAGATTTGGAATCACTCAGTCCCCTCATCCCGCCTCCACCCTCAAGACTCCCTCCAGAAGAACATACTTGTGAAAACATGAAGGCCATCTTCTAAGATTCAAACAGAAAGCAAAATAAATCTTGTTTGGAGCCTTCAACACATTAATCCTAGCGAGTTATAAGGGTAACAGGGGTTACAGAAGTTACAGGCGATTCTGCACTGTCTGCTAGAGCATAACCTCAGGACAGAGTTCAAAGTGTGGTGCACCTAAAATGAGTTTGCAAAGTCTTCTTTGAACATGTAATCCAGAGACAGTAATGGCACAGTATATATTTTATTCAAAATCAGATAGTGTTTATTCTTTATGTTAAATATATTTTTCAGATCACTCTGTCTTTTTTGAAATTTTAATTTTCTTTTGCATGCTCCTTATTGTCCCCATATTCAGTTGGAAAATGCTTTACATTAATTATTTGAGGTGCTTGTGGTTGAAGTTTTATTTATTGGCTTAAGGATTTATGTATTTTATCTGTATACCAAAATATGTTGTACACATCCTTGGAAGGGCAACTGGTCAAAGCTAGCTGGTATAATCTGAATGTTTATAGGTTGATTAATTTTCAGGGAAAGCAATAAGGTTTATTCTTGTTTAGTTAGTTTTGACTTACAGATATCAGTGTAAGGTAAACTTGGGAAGGAGGAAATTGTTGCTGGAGATCCACCATTTATGCCTCAATCTGAAAGCATCTGTGGGATTGACTGTATATGCAAAACAATTCTAATCAAGACAGTTTATACTGAAAAACGTTATGCTCCATTTGAAATGGGTGAAATCCATGGCAGCCAGTCTCAGACTTATAGCTCTGCAGTGTGGAACCTAGCTGGGTGTGTCTGGTTTTGACTATTATCTAAGTTCACAATCACTCAAGTTCACAATCACCATATAGCAATAAAGCCAGCTGCCATTTGTATAATAATGGGTACAACTGGTGGGAGTCAACCCCATGCTGCTGGTCCCACTGCATCAGATACTGGTGGTGGTAGTGTGGAAGTTAAAACCTGTAGTTTCTGTCCATCACGTACTAACTGGTGGAAGTGGGTGGGATTATGTGCTTATTCATCAAATATTAATCAGTAGGCAGTTGCTGGTTCTTGTAAGTTTAAGTTGGGGCTTATATAGCCTGTAAGAACTTTTGGCCAGCAAAATCAGTATATCTATATCTATCTATATATGTGTGAGTGTGTGTGCGTGTGTGTGTGTGTGTGTGTGTGTGTGTGTGTGTGTGTGTGTGTGTGTGTGTATATATATATATATATATATATATATATATATATATATATATAGATATATATATATATATATATACATATATATATATATATATATATATATATGCAGTCATAAGTTAGACATCATACACCAGTATATTTTGTTTAGCTGGCATGTTATTGTTTTGTCAGAATACTTAGAAAACAAGTGAAACATAAGGTCTATGGTATATGAAAAATGTCAATGACATAGCTAAATAGAGAATGTGTTACACTGGGATGCCCAAGAAAGGCATTCCAGCAGTCTTATGTGCAGTTGAAACAGAGTCCACTAAATAGTGGTTGTGGGTACACAGAATGCAGCAAAGCAACTTACTCCATCTGTAGATGGCTTTAGAACCCAGTTACTTTCAAACATGCATACAGATATTTGCGGCATGTACAATAATGCCCTTCTAGCCTTCCAATATACCAAAATAGCCATCCTCATAATAAGTGCCCAAATTGTTCTCATCCATACATAATCTCCTGCAAAAGTTGTTTGTTGATGTTCTATGAATGTTTAATAACTCCAAACTTTCTCAAAGGTAACTGTCTCTAAATGCCCTGTATACCTAAATACGGTTTCTTCTTAAATAAACATATGATACATCTCAGAAGATTAGATATTTAAACTTTCATAATAACCTAAACTTACAGATCCATCATCATCATCATCATTATCATCATCTTTTTTCGGCTCTTCCCATTAGGGGTCGCCACAGCGGATCATCTGTTTCCATTTTTTCCTGTCCTCTGCATCATGCTCTTTCACACCATCCGCCTGCATGTCCTCTCTCACCACATCCATAAACCTTATCTTAGGCCTTCCTCTTTTCCTCTTACCTGGCAGCTCCATCCTTAGCATCCTTTTCCCAATATACCCAGCATCCCTCCTCAGCACATGTCCAAACCAATGCAATCTCGCCTCTCTTGCTTTGTCTCCAAACTGTCCAACCTGAGCTGACCCTCTAATATACTGATTCCTAATCCTGTCCATCCTTGTCACACCCAGTGCAAATCTTAACATCTTTAACTCTGCCACATCCAGCTCTGACTCCTGCCTTTTCGTCAGTGCTACCGTCTCCAACCCATATAACATAGCTGGTCTCACTACCCTCTTGTAGATCTTACCTTTCACTCTTATTGGTACCCGTCTATCACAAATCACTCCTGACACTCTTCTCCACCCATTCCACCTGCCTGTACTCTCTTCTTCACCTCTCTTCCACACTCACCATTACACTGAACTGTTGATCCCAAGTACTTAAACTCATCCACCTTTACCAACTCTACTCCCTGCATCCTCACCATTCCTCTACCCTCCCTCTAATTTACACACATGTATTCTGTTTTAGCCCTGCTGACCTTCATTCCTCTCCTCTCTAAAGCATATCTCCACCTCTCCAGGATCGCCTCAACCTGGTCCCTACTCTCACTACATATCACAATGTCATCTGCAAACATCATAGTCCAAGGGGCCTCCTGTCTAATCTCATCTGTCAACCTGTCCATCACCACTGCAAATAAGAAAGGGCTCAGAGTTGATCCTTGATGTAATCCCAACTCCACCTTAAACATATCTGTCACACCCACCGCAGTCCTCACCAATGTCACACCACCCTTGTACATATCCTGTACCACTCTTACATACTTCTCTGCCACTCCCGACTTCCTCATACAATACCACAACTCCTCTCTAGGCACCCTGTCATATGCTTTCTCTAAGTCCACAAAGACACAATGCAACTCCTTCTGACCTTTTCTGTATTTTTACAACAACACTCTCAGAGCAAATATTGCATCTGTAGTGCTCTTTCCTGGCATGAAAACATACTGCTGATCACTAATCATCACCTCCCTTCTTAACCTAGCTTCCACTACTCTTTCCCATAACTTCAAGCTGTGACTGATCAATTTCATCCCTCTGTAGTTACTGCAGCTCTGCACATCACCCTTATTCTTAAAGATAGGTACCAAAACACTTTTTCTCCACTCCTCAGGCATCCTCTGACTTTCCAAAATTTCATTAAACAATCTGGTTAAAAATTCCACTGCCATTTCTCCTAAGCACCTACATGCTTCCACTGGTATGTCATCTGGGCCAACAGCCTTTCCATTCTTCATCCTCTTCATAGCTGTCCTTACTTCCTCCTTGCTAATCTGCTTCACTTCCTGATTCACTATCCCCACATCATCCATCCTTCTCTCTCTCTCATTCTCTTCATTCATCAGCCCTTCAAAGTACTCTTTCCATCTACTCAACACACTCTCCTTACTTGTGAGTACGTTTCCCTCACTGTCCTTTATCACCCTTACCTGCTGCACATTTTTCCCAGCTCTGTCCCTCTGTCTAGCCAATCAGTACAGGTCCTTTTCTCCCTCTTTAGTGTTCAATCTCTCATACAACTCTCTATATGCCTTATCCTTAGCCTTCGCCACCTCTCTTTTTGCCATGCACCTCATATCTTTATACTCATGTCTACTTTCTTCATCTCTTTGACAATCCCACTTCTTCTTCGCCAGCCTCTTCCTCTGTATACTCTCCTGTACTTCCTCATTCCACCATCATGTCTCCTTGTCCTCCTTCCTCTGTCCAGATGTCAAACCAAGCACCTTCCTAGCAGTCTCCCTTACTAGCTCTGCTGTAGTTACCCAGCTATTCGGTAACTCTTAATTGCCTCCCAGTGCCTGTCTTAACTCTTCCTTGAACTCCAACTCACAATCACCCTTTTTTAATTTCCACCATTTAATCCTTGGCACTACTTTCACACTCCTCCTCTGCTTCTTGATCACCAACATCATCCTGCAGACCACCATTCTATGCTGCTTAACTACACTTTCCCCAGTCACCACTTTACAGTCTCTAATCTCCTTCAGACTGGCCCTCCTACATAGGATACAATCCACCGGTGTGCATCTTCCTCCACTCTTGTGCGTCACCCTATGCTCCTCTCTCTTCTTAAAATACGTATTCACCACAGCCATGTCCGTCCTTTTCGCAAAATCCACAATCATCTGATGTTCTGCATTCCTCTCCTTAACACCATACCTACCCATCACTTCCTCATCCCCTCTGTTCACTTCACCAACATGCCCATTGAAGTCTGCTCCAATCAATAGTCTCTCGCCCTTGGGTACACTCACCACCTCTTCATCCAACTCACTCCAAAATGTTTCTGTCTCATCCATCACACACCTAACTTGTGGAGCATATGCACTAACGACATTCATCATTACACCATCAATTTCAAGCTTCATAAACATCACTCTATCAGACACTCTGGTCACCTCCAAAACACTCTTGGCATCCATGAATGTCCTTATATTTATGCTATACTCCTTTCAATTTACTCTCTCTGCCTTTCTTACAAGGTTCCCGTATTATTATTCCATACTCTAGTTTGGGTCTAATGAAATGCACGAACAATGATTTCATAATTTCTAATCCCCTAGACCTTATAAATCTTTTTATACAGCCTATAGTTTTATAACCATCATCAACCAATTGGTTGATTTGAAAACTCGAAGCTGAATCTATCCATGCACCCTGGTACTTAAATGAACAAAACACTTTCAATCACTGTGTACTGTATTAAATATTAACCTTTTAATTTAGGTCTTCTAAACCTCATATTGTTAGTTTTTGATGAGTTTATCAGTATATTATTCTCATGTGCCCAAATTGTCAATTCAGTTAAGTTCTTTGGTAAACATGCCCAATGTCGAACAGATGTAGCCTGTTTCCCCATTTTCAAGTCATCTGCATATGGAATATTGAACACCTCAGATGAAAAAGATAGATAGGAAACATACAACCTAAACAAGTATGGACCTAGGACAGAGTCCTGTGTGACACCCTTGTTGTAACCTAGAATTTCACATGTCCGATTGCTGTATGAGACTTGTTATGTTCGGTTTGTGAGCCATGCAGCTATCCATCTTATAAATATTATGTTATTACCCAGTTGTTCTAATTTCTTTATCAGTGTTATGTATATAAGCCTATCAATGGTTTAAGATAAGTTGATAAAATTAAATCATAGCTCATGTTTTTTTTCATTTATAGTTATTATATTATTATTATAGTATAGCGTGTTCCAGCTATTTATCGATCTTATTCCAACATATGTATTCTGAGATATTGTCTCAAGTCCCTCCCTTTCCGACTCTGGCAATAATGTATCCTAAATAACCTTTTCCTTTATTTTTTTCGCAGCCTTAATCTGAAAATGCACTCACTGGGGGCTCTCCTCACACTGGAAGATGCTGATGTCTGTGCAGTCATGGAACATTGCTTGGTTCAGGGCTGTGGAAAGCACCCCTGCATTATCAGGCTATACCTCATTCCACACTTTCTGATCCCAAAATAAGGATGGAAAGACTACGGGTGGTGTAGTCCCTATCTTCATTAAGGACAGGCACACCTCCAGACTGGTATACTAGCATGACTCACTGGAATTACTGCATCTGCAACTGACAGTTGGCAAGACATCCATCCCAGTTATTGCCAGCTATAGACACCCCTCCATGTCTCAGGACACCCACTCCTCCTAGCTGGACCTACTTGACTCCATCAAGGTACCCCCTAACACCCTGATCCTTGATGACTTCAACTACCCCACCATAGACTGGGTGAACTATTCCTGCACTAATGCACCCACACAACGATTTCTTGACTTCATCATTTCTAATGCACTAGATCAGCTGGTCTCATCCCCCACAAGCAGAGATAACATACTGGACTCGGTTCTCACCAACATGGGTGACTGCTGCACCACTACCACAGTATGTTTTTCCCTGGTGAGATCAGATCATCAGTCTGACTCATTCAAAGATTCTATCCCACCCAATCCCTCCCCAGCCATAACCAAAAGCTGACTAGAACCTCCTAAGGAAGGGTATTAGCAGCTTCACACCATTGACCCCCTCAGAGGATGCAGAAAACTATGCTGAACAGTATGCCAGTGCAGTATACAAGCACCTGTACAACTACATGGACTCAGTCATACCCAACAGAACTAAAACCTGCTCCTCAAGGAAACACAAACCTGTCTGGTGGGCATCCTCTATCAACAAGCTTTACAACAAAAGGAAGAAACTGTTGTCCAAGGGTAAAAAGAAACAAATTCCAAATCAGAAAAACTCCCTCCTCCACCTTAACAAGCAAATTAGATCACTAGTGAAAACCTCCAAAGTCAATTATGAGTTGAAACTAGCCTACAAAACAAAGGGAAACAACAAATCCTTCTTCAGTTATGTTAGGAACCTTGATGGCAAAGCCCAAGTTTGTTCCGAATTAGTACTTAATGGTACCACTTACACTGATCCTGCTGGCTTGACCAAGCTGTTAGTTGATATGTTCAGTGCAAACCTCACCCTCTTATCACCCCCCAAAGGTCCAGTCAACATCCCCGATACTTGTCCCACACCTCACATCTCCCTAGATCAAGTGTTAAAGGCCCTATCCAAGGCAAATAACACAACTTCCATGGGACCTGATAGTATCCCAGGCTGTATTTTGCACCATCTCCAGCAAGAACTCGCTTCGCCATTGAGCACCCTATTCAACCACAGTCTAATTACAGGCTTCATTCCAGCAGAGTTGAGAACCACCATTCTCATCCCCTTGCACAAAGGTGGTGCCATTACTGACTATCGCCCCCTTAGCTTGACAAGTCTGATTATTATGGATCTCGTAAACAAGGACAAAGGCAATTCCAAAGCACTCAACCCCACCAATATGGATTCGTTGGGGCAGATCTTGCCTACTGAACCTAGTTGACTTATTTGAGACTGTCACCAAGGTCCTGGATGAGGGAATGTCAGTACATCTAGCTAACTTTGACTTGGCCAAGGCCTTTGATACAATCCCCTACTCGGGCATCATTGAAAAGCTAACACAACTTGGTGTTAATCCCTATCTCGTCAGATGGGTGGCAACTGGCTCACAGATAGGACCCACAAAGTCAAAATAGATGACAACACCTCCAAGACCAGACCTATTACTACTGGTGTTCTCCAGGGATCTGTCCTGAGACCTCTACTGTTTGGCATCTACTTCTCAGAGGTCCAGGCAAAGACAAAGGGCCTGTGGCTGACCTAGTTTGCAGATGACTGTAAGTTGGGTGCTGTCATTGACTCCCCATGTGATGTTAACATACTGCAAGAGGGTCTCACAGCTACAAATAACTGGTGCCAATGTCATGCCCTTAAGTTTAATACAAACAAATGTATTATCATACCATTTGAAAAAAGCACGGCCACTACTGATTATCACATCAATGACAACCCCCTAAACACACAATCTGTGGTGAGACACCTGGGTACTCGGGTTGGCAACAATATCACATCCGACCACCATGTGGCAGCAGTGGTCAGAAAAGCCTTTTACTTGGTTCATCTCATAAGTAAAGATATTGCATCCAGAAAAAGGAGGTTATTACCTCTCTGTACTCCTCCCTTATTAGACCTATAATTGAGTAGAACATCTTTTTTGGTATGTACCGCTCCAAACACCTGCACAAATCTGGAAAGGCCACAGAAATACCTCACAAAGAGAATCCATGATATCCAACACGTGTCCTATGTGGACATGCTCAAATCACTATAACTCTACTTGGTATCATACAGATTGCTTAGAGGTGATCTGTGTCTTGCTTACAAGGCAATATCAGACCCTGTCCTACTAGAGATGCTCCATATCCATAAGTTTAGCTCCTCATGCACTACTCACTCGATAGGCCTAAATCTAATATGCTACATCAACCAAATCTGCTGGAGAGACAGGTTTGTCTCCCAGAGGCTGCCCCATTGCTGGAATAAGCTTCCCATTCATGTCAAACAGACTACCTCACTGACTTGCTTGTAAGGGCCCCAGAGCCATTAGCCTAGTAACCTCCTATGATCCTATGATCCTATGAACAATAAAATAGCTTATGGGTCTGTATGATTCTGGGTTTGTCCTATTCCCCATTCCCTTAACAATGGGTTTAACTAGCATGTCTGTAATCTTGAGGAATCTCCCCCTGTTTAAATGGCCTAGTGAATAGCAAATATAATGCTGATGAAAGTACACATTGAAGTTTTGTCATATCAGTATTACTAATTCAACCTACTTCCTGTGTTTTGTTTGGGTCTAGTTTTCATAAAACTATTGTAGTATAATCTAATTTAATTTAATTTCAGTACTGAAGTTAGCTGGGTGTTATTAACACACATTATTGTTCCCCTTTGTTGTGCTAAACTTTTTTGCATAAGATTTTGTAAATATAGCTACAATCCATTGCGTTTAAGAATAAAACTTTGAACATAAGCAAAGTATGTCAGTTTGTATGCCTTTACTCCTGCCGCATCTTCTATACCTATACAATGGTTTTCGATTATGGACAGTATCTTTATATAAATTTTCTTGATTTTTTCCTCACTTTGTTTTACACTATATTTAATATGTCCGAACAGTTTTATTTCATTTTGCAATGTTATAGTTCAAGCCTGTTTACATTTCTTATTTTTTTTAGCTCTCAGCTTAAGTATCCTATTCTTATGTAAATATACCCTCCTGGCCTTGGGAACCTAGACCCTAATGTTAACTTTTTTTGCATTCAATTTCCCTTTCAAAACTTGCAGCATTCCCTCTGCCATATTTCAACTGATTGCATCAATTCAGTTGATTTTTATACTGACTTTTGCTTCTATACAGTCTATTTTTCATAGTGACTGTTTTGCTTCTATACAGTCTGTTATTAATTTTCTGTGCATTGGTCTAGATTACAGTTTTGCAGAATTGTCTAGCTGTAGTTTAATCTTTATAACCTCACCATCACAGCACATCAAAGGTGATAAAACTTGACATGAAAAAACAATCTCCTAAGGAACACAAACAATACCTAATATTTTCTGTTCCCTGGTAGGTTTGTTTGTAATCTGCAATACATAATGTTCCTGAACATCTGTGGTAACTAATTCCCTTACTAATGGTGTAGAATCAATATTATTGCAATTTGTTTCTGATAAATGTAAACATTATGTTAGTATTATTTTCCCTCCTGTATTTCATGCAAGAAATGTACCAATGCTTCTAGGTCATCGGCACTTAACTTTTCTGGTCTAAGCACTCCAACAATTGCAGTCTGTTCAAGTGTTGTTTTATATTGTTACAGTTACACAAGCTACATTATTAGTGTTATCATGAAATATGTAAAATCCTTATAATAATATATCTAGCTGTTTTTTTTATTTTATTATTATTTTTTATTTGAATATCTGTGCGGTGGTGGTGCTGCGGTAGCATTGCTGCCTCACAGTAAGACGTTGTCCTGTTCGATTCTGAGCTAGAGCGTCTTCTGTGGGGAGATATGCATGAATGGGCGTACCTTCGTTGAAGGTTGTGCATCAGAGCTGGCAACTCGGCACGTAAAAATCTACTGCCAATCATTATTGGACCAGAGTTCCTTTGTGGTGACCCCTTAACCAGGAAAAAGCTGAAAGACACAATATTTGAATATCTGTTACAGAAAACATTTATACCCTGATAGATGTGGTTTCCAATCATTGTTCTTCAACCATGTTATGTGGCTGTGGCAAATTTTGAAGAATATATATATATATATATATATATATATATATATATATATATATATATATATATATATATATATATCTTTTTTTGCATATCTATATGGATATACATGTATATATATATATATATATATATATATATATATATATATATATATATATATACATATATACACACACACACACACACACACACACATACTATGTCAGATGTTTTCAGAAACTTGAAATTCATATGGTCAAGACCATATGATCAAGTTTCCAAAAACTCAAAAAAAAAAACAAAA